>NW_027069645.1:638354-775795 GCF_002906115.3 Quercus suber | reverse complement strand
ACCTCTCATCTCTTTATTTCTCTGCTTCTCCATCAATATTCTTATGGTCTTACCTTTCTTTTCTTCATCTTCACCTTGATTCTTGATCTTTTTCCATAAACTCAATCAGTTTAGCTTGAAATTTCTCTTTGTTGAGTCCAGGCTCCAGCGTACCAGTCTACAATCACAGGTATTCTTCTTCAGTCTCCCCTTCTTTCTCTGTCTTTCTGAAAATGAAGACTCATAGTCTTCTTCTTTTTTCTTTTTTCTTTTTTATGAGGAACAAGACTCATAGTCTTCTAGACTTCTATTTATTTCACTTAAATTATATATATATATATATATATATGTTTGTTTGTTTCACACTTTCATTGTTGCATTGCACAATTGTTTGAGGGGATGGGACATGTTTTTTGCAGCTATGATAGCTTTTCTGTTCTACCTCTCTTTGGACCTCTGCCATGATAATGGATAGAACACATTTTTTCTTTAAAACTTAGCTATAGGATGATAGGAGTAGTGGAGTAGCTGACGGTTTCTCACTTCCTTTTTTTTTTTTTTTTTTTATGATTTGACACTTTATCTATCATTATAAATTATTATATCAATTAATAATTTGATGTGTATCATGTCAACTCATTTATATTATAGTGACATTAATTTATTAAATCATACATTAAATTAATTTTTATTTGTGCAGGTTTAAACTTTAAATTGGTCACGGCTTTAAGGTCTACTATGTCACAAGAAAAATTAAGTGAATTAACCAATTGAAAAATAAATGTTAGAGGAACTTAAATACAAAAACTTAATTAGTCATTTTGCATCTCAAAATGCAAGAAAAATAAATTTTAAATAAAAAAATTCAATATATATATATATATATTATTTAATTAATATTTAATTATACAAAGGTCTCATTTAAAATTTTTGCCTAAGGCCCCAAAAGTTGTTGAGCCGGCCCTAGTAGGGCCTCAGCCATCAGAGGACACTAAAGAACATAAATGTCAACTGGGACAATTCTGTCACAGCCTCGAACAACCGCATATGAGTAGTGGTCGGAATAGCCACCCCGGTTTTCGCAACATCTTGTAGAGATAACCCAGCGTGGCTCTGGCATTTGATCATAAACCTTGCAAAAAAACGACCTTAAAGATTACATGGGAAAGGAAAGGAATGATAGTGAATTAATTTCTCTCGTATTTGGATGTTTAAAAGGGAACTTTCGGAATAATAAGTAACCTTATTTTATTTATTTATTTATTTATTTTTATACAAGATAGAAATTTTACTTTAGTCTAATTTAAGTATATGTATGTGTGAAATTCTCTTCTAGAGACTTAAATCTTGGTTCTTGCCTCCTTCACCCCACAAGCACTTAATACTTGTGGAGTGACCTTATTTGAAAGTTGAATGAAAAGGAATGCAGAGAAATCTTTTTACAATATTACTATTCTGTCGTTTCTTTAATATAAGTAGTAGCATAGACATTTAAGAAAAAACTAAGGGTATCATGGGACTTTAGTAAAATTAATTTTAAAAAAATTCTATTCCCTCCAATTTCTCCATTCATTGGAGGGAGTTAAAAATTGACTTAAACTCATAGAAATTCTTTAAATATGATATTCTAGTTTGGGCTATGTTTTGGATTATAGCTCAACTCACATGACCATTCAGGCATTAATTTCTCGGTGGGTAGAAAAATTATTATGATCACAATTGGATAGAATGGTCACGACTAGTCCCCTCTCACCTTATTTTCATTTAACAGGAAAAAAAAAATCATATATCATCTTCACTTAGATAGTCCAAGTTTGTAAGGAAATATAGAAATCAAGTGGCCCTCAACAAATCTGTCATTGAACTTATATAGAGAAGCCATTACATGATGCCAACCACAATTTGTTACAAAAGATTGAAAGGGTTATTTCTGTCAACATATTTCTTCCAAAATAGTGGTGAATATAGGACAAAATGGGCTTTTTCCATTTTCAAGCAAATTAAATAGCTTTATACCCCCTTTCCCAAACTAATTAGGGATATGCTCCTCTTTTAAAACTCGATTTGTGATAAATCGAGTTAGGCCTTATAATGACGTTTTAAGACCCTATAGTGGCGTTTTGTAACTTGACCTTAATGAAATCGAGTTATAGGTAAAAAAAATTGCCTATAACTCGATTTCATTGAAGTCAAGTTAAAAAAACATCACTATAGGTCTTTAAAACGCCACTATAGAGTTTCAGAAATTTTTTTTTTTTCTAACTCGATTTATCATAAATCGAGTTTTAAAAGAGGGACATTTTCTTAATTAGTTTGGGAAATGGGGTATAAAGCTATTTAATTTGCCCGAAAAGGGAAAAAGTCCATTTTGTCTAATGAATATATAAAAATTAGTTATTAATTCATTCAATACACGGAAAAGTTTAACCCTCTCTCTTTACTTTTCTTTTTAATTTCTAGGAATTATCCATTCTACCATTTAAAGAAAAATTAAGAAAATTTGATATGAAAAGATTTTAGTGAAGAATTTAAATAAAAGTTAGAGTTGAAAATAAATTAAAATATACATATTATAATAATAATGTGTAAAATTTTGAGGCTTACAAAGTTTATATGAACTAATTTTAAGAGGAAAATGATAAGTTAAATTGTTTTGATTGCATCAACTCAGTATAATTTAGATCTTATACAATAACTAGGGTTATTATTCCATGCAATTGCCACTTGTTAAGAGGTGTAAAAGTTAAGATAGTAAAAAAGTAAAAAGTTAGAAAGGTAGTAAAAAGTTAAAAAAATAAAATAAAATAATAATAAGGTAAAAGTTTTTTTTTTTTACCTTTAATTTTTTTTTTATTTAGTAAATGGTGATTAATTAAACAGGAATACAAAGTCTTGGGTAAGAAATACCCCTAGCAACCTAAAATAGCTGATAAAAAATAAAGGGAAGGGGTTGCAATTACAAAATGAAACTATCACTAGTGGGAGATCCCTCTTTTGCCAAAATGTCTGTGCATTGATTTCCTTCGCGATAAATGTGGTGATGTGAGCTACCACAAAACACTGGAGGAGGGTCCTGCAATCAGAAATCAGAGTACCACGGGGGTGAGATAAATCAAATGAGGTATCATGAGATGTAGGAATTGTAATAACAGCTTTTGCATCAAGCTCAATGTAGAGTTCCTTGATATTCAAATTCTTTGCAAGTGTAAGGCCATCTTGAAGGCCCCAAAGTTCAGTAGCTAAGGAATGGGTGATCCCTATGCTTCTAGAGAAACCTCGAACCCATTAGCCCATAGAATTTCTAATAAGGTTGCCAGCGCTGGCTCTACCTGTGTTACCCTCATAGAACCATTAGTGTTAAGTTTTAAGAAACCCAAATGAGGGGGCTCCAATTAATGTGGATATTGTCATGGAAGGGCATTTTCTCTTTGATATGTAAGGAGAAGAAGAGCTTTGTGGTGAGGGAATGAATTCTTTTTAAAATTTCACTGGTGATGAAGGCTTTGTTTTCCATAATAAGCTTATTTCTAGCTGTCCAAATGAATATGGGAAAAGCTACATTCCAAGGGATGTTAGGGTGGGATTGGGTGGTGAGGGAGGGAGTGGACATTTTCTTGATCCAATCAAAGACTCAAGGAGATAGGAAGTCTTGATGTAAGGGAAGATTGCCAAGATTAGTCCAGATGGGGTGAACTATTTAGTAGTCCCTGAGAATATGAAGGATGGTTTTTGGAAAGGGGGCATGTGTCTTCAATGAGAAATTTTCTATTATAAAGATGTATTTTTGTGGGGAGGCAATTTTGGCAAGCTAGCCAAAGGAAGGTGGTTATTTTGGGGAGAGTGGGGAGTTTCCAAAGCCATTTCCAATTAGGTTGATTTTGTTGGATGGGGTCAAGTTTAAGGGCGATGAGGTTGGTTGAATTTGTGTTGAAGTGACCATTTGAGGAGGGGAGCCAAAAGGATTTGTCAGGGTGTAAGGGATGATTGGGTTTAGGAGTAGCCTTGATGATGTCCCTAAGTCGATCAAGAAGATTAATGGAAAGAGTGTCAAGTTTTTAGTTGCCATTTTGATCCTAGAGGTCACAAACTTTCAAGGAGCCTTCCTCTCTATTTAGGAGGCCATGAGCAGAGTTTCGGAGAAGGCCCCAACTGGTCCAATTGTCACGCCAAAAATTTATGGAGTTCCCATCTTGGATGAGCCAACCAGTTCCCTTGTCATAGATATGGTTAGCTTTTGTGAGACTATGCCAAGTTAAGGACATTTTCTTTGATGGGGGAAGTATACAAGGATATTTACTCTTGAGTGTAGTGGCCTATAATGCAATAGAGTTCAAATCGGAGAGCCCAAGTTCTCTTGTAAGCAAAGCTAGATTTTGAGGGTGACTTCTTTTTATTCCTAATCCACCAGTAGCTTTTGGTTTGGTGACAGTGTCCCAATTTTTCAAGTGGAGTCTTCCTAGAGTCCAAGTCTCCCCACAAGAAATTTCGATTCATATTGTCCATCTCTTTATAGATTATTATGGGGAGGAGGGTGCATTACATGATGTTGGTAGACATTGTAGTTGTGACAATGTTGATAAGGGTGAGACGGTCGACCATATTGAGAGAGTTTGCTTTCCAACACACAAGCCTATTTCTAAGCTTGTCAAGGATGAAGTCATAAGATCTCTTATTTCTTCTATTAGTGAGGATTGGGGCGCCAATGTGTTTCAAAAAATTGGAGGTACAGGAGATTCCAAGTTCATTTTCTACAATCTCAATGTAACTAGGAGAAGTGCAAGGTGAAAAGTAAATCTTTGACTTCGAGAGATTGATTTTTTGGCCTGAAGCTTTGCAAAATTTATCAAGAACTCTTTTGATTGTGATGCAATTTTTTTTTTCTAGCCTTTGCAAAGAGGATGAGGTTGTTGGGCCATTTCTAGAAGTTTTGAAGTCAAGCCAATTACGCGTAGAAACTTCCTCTTAAATAAGCCAGGCAAGATATTCCATACAGAGAATGAAGATGTAAGGGAAAATAGGATCACCTAGTGTAATACCTCTGAAGGTAGGAAAAGGTCAAGGCACTCTCCATTTAGGAGGATCAAGAGGTTGGAGGAAGAGATGCAAGACATGATGATGTTAATCCAATCAATGAGAAACTTAAAGAAGTAGAGGGTTTGTCTAATGAATACTCATTCAAGTCTGTCAAGAGCTTTTTCTAGATCAATCTTGATGGCAATGGTGCCTTTCTTGCTTTTGGAAGTAGTCATTGTGTGGACAATTTCTTGGGCAATGATAATGTTGTGACTAGCTTTTCTATCAGGAATGAAGCTAGCTTGGAAGGGGTGGATCAAGCTATTGAGATGGGGTTTTAGTCTACAACAAGAATTTTTATGATAGTTTCGTAAAGGGTATTGCAAAGACCAATAGGTTAAAGTTGGTGGACAGTTTCAAGTTTTGCAATTTTTGGAATGAGACAAATGGGGGTGGAGTTGAGATTATTTGGGATTTTTTTTGGAGATGAAATTTTTTTTGATGAAGTTGGTGACCGAGAAGCTAACAATATCCCAAAATTTTTGGAAGAAAATAGGGTCGAAACCATCCGGACTCAGGGCTTTTAAAGGTTTGAATGAAAGAATAGCCTCTTTAATTTCTGAATTGGTGATGTTATGGACAAGGAGGTTATGTGTGGTGCGGGGGATTGAGGGAGAATTTTAAGGAGTGAGGAAGGAGAGGTGGTCACAAGTAGATACAAAAGTGTAGAAGTTGATAAAGTGCGAGAGAATTTGGTTCTGAATTTCGAGAGAGGAGTGAGTCTAAACACCTATGGAATTCGTAAGACACCAAATTTTGCTATGGTGTCTTATGTAGATGGTGGACAGGTGAAAGAATTTTGTTTTGCTGTCTCCCAATAAGGTCCACTCTGTTTGAAATTTTAAGGCCCAGAATTCTTCTTTGAGACTTAAGATTTGTTGGTATTCCGAAGCCAACTCTTTTTCAAGATTGAGGAAAAATATAGATTGCTTTGAACAAAGGCCAGCTTGAATTCCATTTAACTGGGCAAGGAGTCTCCTCTTTTTGCTGAAAATATTTCCAAACATGTCACGGTTCCAAACTTTGACTCTCTTTATGAAATCTTTCAAGGCAAGAATGGCATTATTTGCATGAGAGCTCCAAGCGTCTTTGATAATATTTGGGAAAGAGGGATTACTAAACCATATTGTTTCAAGTCGAAAAGGACAGTTGAATCGGTCTGAGGTAGAGAGGAAGGTGTTTATGAAAATTGGGTGGTAGTCAGATGAGGTTTTGGGGAGGTGGAAGATGTTTGTATCTTCAAATAGAAGCTATCAATCTGGGTTACACAGGGCCCTATCGAGATGTTTCATGACTAGTCTTGAGTCTCTTTTGTTGGTCTAAATGAAATGGGGACCATTATAGCTTAGGTCCAAGAGATTGCAGTTATTAAGCAGATTATTGAACATAGACATACGGTTTCGATTGGGAGAAGAGTAAAGAGTAGCTGAGGTTTTCATAGTTACCTAGAACATCATTGAATTACTAGCAAGAAGCCAGGGCATGGCCTGAGAAGAAGCAAAAAAAGACAAGTTTTCCCAGAAATGAAGGCGAGTATTTAAATCAGGGCTAACATATACAGCAGTGAATATCCAATTTGATGAAAAGATTGAGACACTCACCTGAACAAAGGCATGAATAGTTTGATCATTCACAGAGAGAATGTCCAAGCTTATGTCCCAAGAGTTCCAGAGTACCCAAATACCTCCACTAAAGCCATTTGCATTTGAGTAGCAGACATTATCGAAACCAAGGTTTGAGCAAGTAGCATCTGCTTGGTCACCTGAACACACCGCTATAGAGGGCCTATGGTTATGGATAATGTTGGAGAAATTTATGTAGAAGTTTGCATTGTCAGCTCCTCTCCAGTTCCACATTAGGATCTTCATTGGGGAAGGGTTAAAAGGGTTGGTCAGATGATGCAAACTGTTTCTCCATTCCCATAGGGTTGGGGTCAAAAATGCCCAAGATTACAAGTTCAATAATAGGTGATAAGAGTAATCCTTCTATTGTGTGCTCTAGAGAAAGTTTAGGGAAATTCTGAAGCATTGGACTTGATGAAGGATTGAGATGATCTTCACTGACTTCTCTTTCACTGGGAGAATGAGGCCGATGATGGAGATTTCTAGTGAGAGAAATGTTGTTGAAACTTCATGGGCTCTTATAGTGTTCCACTTTATAGTTATCCTTGATGTCGTCAAGGGTCTTCCTTGGGGATGAGCTTCTCTAAATGGGAGGTGGAGAGGAGCTAAGGGGCGAAAGAGATCACCACTCAACCGAATGTGGTGTTTAGGGGAAAGAGAGGAGCTTATGCCTTTAGTGTTCTATCCATTTCCCTTTTGATTTATGCCCAGAAGGAGTTGGGGCATGCTTGAATCTAGCTAAGCAAGTTTGTCTCAATGGGTCTGATTCAATCTTGTGAGAGGAGTATTCAATTTTTCTAGGTTCGGGTATTGAGGAATTGGGTCAGGAGGTCATCAATGGACGAGGTTTGGAGGTCAAGAGGATTTGCCTAGAGGTTTGGGTCAGTTAGGACATGGTGCACCAAGGTGGGGAAGGTAGGGAAGAGTTAATTTTTAATTGGCAGTGGTTGTTGGGGTTTTGGGGGCCATAATGATTTTGAAGGGCAAGAAAGCCATGAGGAAGAGGGGGATAATAAGAAGTATCCATCAATTGGTTAGAAGAACTTTTTGGATTTTTGTGTGTGGTCTTAATAGAGATGGCTAAAGGGTTAAGGTTTCGTGTGGGAAGTATATCTGTGACCATAGGGTCATGGTTTGGAGTGAATAGAATGGAAGGAGCAAGAGCTTAGGGAGATGAGACAGAAATGGAGGAATAAGGAAATTTTGAGTAGCTTTACCTTTCCAGGTGGCTGAAGACGTTTTGATATTTGAAAAGGTTGAAGAATAGGAAGCAGAGTGGTCAGTGCTTTTTGAGGCATGCCTAGAAGTGTTTGAAAAAAGGGGAGAAGGAGTTGGGTCAAATTTTTGGGCTGCATCGATCTTTTGAGATTGGGCTTGGGCTTTATCAAGATTTTTGGACTCACAAGGATATTAAGAGAAGGGAGCACAGGGTTTATTAACATGAGAGAGGTGCTCAAGTGAGGTTGAAGAAGATTCATGTGCTTATGCATGGGATTTGGAGGATGGCCTAAGGTTAGTGGTGTTGATGCTAGGGTTTTTGGCTTTGGAAGATTCTCTTCGCTACACAAGCATCCATTCACGAAACTCTTTTTATGGATTGGGATCTTGGTTGGGAGTTAGATCTGAGGAAGGGGAGGGTGGCTGTGGTTCGAAAGGGAGGTTGGAGGACAAAGGAGGTCGAACAATAGAAGGACAATAAAGGGCTCAGTGGCCAACAAAACAACACTCAAAACAAATAGTTGTGATGCCTTCATACTGTATTGGTTGGAGGAGCTTACCAATGCGGATTTTTGATGTTAGGGGACATTCTAGGTCTATTTGGACACATAAACGAGCATACCTCCCTTGCACGTTGTCCATATTGCAAGTGTCAACCTTGTGGAGAGTTCCAATTTGGTTTCCAATCCTGCAGAGAATGGAGTAATCATAAAATTCAATCAGGATTTCAAGTAGTGGAGCCCAAGTAGCAGTGGTGGTGATTTTTGCTTTCAAGGGATAGAAACTCGGTGACCATCTGCTAAGGGAAAGGAATTGTTGGCCTATGAACTAGCTAAGAACCTTCCTATAATCTTTTTTGATTTTAAAACGAATGAGAAAGAAATCTAGTCCTAAGTGGATGCCATGGAGATCACCATTCGATTTCTAGATTGCTCTGATCTTGTATTTTAAGTATTTAAAGCCAAGAGATTTTCCAAAAGCCTTAACTATAAGAGCAAAGCAATAGGGGAATTTGAGGCACTTCTTGTCTTCACAAGAAATGAGGATGACGGGATAAGGCTCGTCGTTGTCAAGTTTGATATTAGAGCTAGCGTCGTTTTCATCAACAAGAGATGCAGGAGTGTGGTCTTCCCATTCATTTGTAGGATGGACAACAGTATCTTTGTAGAAACAAATGGGTCTTTAAGCGCAAAAAGTGGAGGAACCAACTTTTTCTTTCTTTGTGCTACAAACAAGATGATTAGTTTCTTCAGATGAGAGATCTGTTTGGTCACCCTCTAAGGTTTAAGAGTTGTTGCCTTGCATGTTGGCGTTATAGCTACTTTAACAAACTGACCTTTTTAAATTTTACATCTCACAATAGATGGTAATTGCTTGCTAGCTTCGGATCCAAATTCCTTGGTAGTAGTTTTGGAAACTAATAAACATATAACTGTTGGAACTTGGAAGAAAGCAATCATAAGCACTTAAAAGCAATTCTACAATTTATGACAAAAATATAAATAAAAATAGTTCCACAATTACATTGATAGGACTAGTAAAAAAATTAATCTTGTCACCCCAAAAATCATTTGCTATAGTAAAAAAAAAAAGTACAATATTTATAGTGGAGGGAGGGAGGGGGCAGACAGAAACTTAGTGTCAACACTAGACCCAACTCTTACCCTTAATAGTAATACCTAAAAATTGGACAATCATATTTAGAATTATAAATTCTTCTAAAAAATTTTAAAATTTTAAAAACAAAAAGAAAATCCAATTATTTTAAATTTTAAATTGGACTATAATATACAATTAAAAAAGTTGAGCTAATAACAAAATGATCAATATCATCAAAACTTACTTTCGAAGTGCAGGAACCATCTTATTAGTTAGAGTGGCAGCCACAATCATAACATCAGACTGTCGTGGGCTGGGCCTAAAGATGAGGTCAAAGCAGTCCAGATCATACCTGGCAACCTATCTTCAAGCCTGCGGTAGTGGTAGGAAGAGAAATTGTTGAGCCACTATAGTATGGAGGAGCTAGCCAGTGAGCCTAAGGGTATGTTTGGTTGGGATGAAAATAGGGAAAATGGAAAATAGGGTGGAGAATGACGTTTTCCATTGTTTGGTTTAGGAGAGAAAACAAGAGAGAGAAAATGGGAGAAATTTTTCCTCCAGGCCCACATTTTTTTATCTCCCTTAGAAATTGGGAGGAAAAAGTGTTAAATGATGTATTTACACAAATACCCCCACTTTTTTCATTTCACCTACCCCTTACTTTATTCATCTCACCTGTGAATGATTATTATTATTTTTTTCCATTATTCCCAGAGGTCTTCACACAGCACTATATAATATAACTAAACAATATACATAAAAAGTGCAAGCCAATAGTTGTTTGTTATGTCATTCGTGTTTTTTTTTTTTTTTTTTTTTTTGAAATTGTCTTCCTAGGCAGTAAGCAAGAGCCATAAATTTTAAATTATTATAATAGTAAAATAATTAATATAAATTTACATGTATTTGTGTTAGTTTTATATATTTAATGAGTGTAAATATATCTATTTCTTATATATTATATAACAAGGACATACTAGTCAATTTATATAAACTACATTTTTCATCCTCCCCTTTTCTCTCCAACCAAACAAAAAAAATTTCCACCCTCTCACTTTCCATCCCTCCAACAAACACATATGAGGGAAAATCAAATCTCTTCTATCTTTCCCTTTTCCATCCTCCCACTAATTTTTCATCCCTCCACTTTTCCACCCTCCAACCAAGTGGACCCTAAGAGTAAGAGTGAGAGGAGGACATGAGTGATAAAGGGGTTTGTGTGGAGCAAGGTGGACCTTTTGGATGAGAACAAGGCTAGCTTTGAAGCGGTATGTCTTGTATAAGAGCATCCATTTTATCAGACCAAATAAGAGAGAGTTTATAGATTTTGATGTGAGAAATAGCTTGAAGCTTTGAGAGAGAGAGAGAGTCAAAGTTTTATGTTTGAGAGGGAGGTTTTAGAAAGCTTGTTTTAGAGAGATAGAGTGAAGATTTTATCTTTGAGAGAGAGATAGGTTTTTTTTTTTTTGGCAAAGACTACGGGAGTTCGGAGCTTCTAGCATGAAGTGGTGTGGAATTTAATATAATTAAAAAGAAAGAAAAGAAAAAAGCATGGTATAATTATTCTCAAGTTTCTGTCTTTAACTAAATGTAATGGTAATGTCATTCTCCAAAAAAAAAAAAAAAAAAAGTAATGGTAATGCTTCTAGGACAGTCATTTTCACAACTATTGCCTTATAAATTATGCTTGAAACAATATAATTTGTATATAAATCATTATTGATATCATTTTTATTAGCATTAATCATGATATAAAAATATAACATCTCAATAATTATAAAAAGGAATGTAAAATTTTTTAAAAATTATATAATAGTTATCTCTCTATTCTTATTGTTAAACTGAATTAATTTAAATATAACAGTGTTTTGTCAATATCCTGATTTTTGAGAGTGAGGATGCTCCCATGGACAAGTTTGTTTACATTTGCGTTTGTCTATATGTCCACTGCTATCCTCAATGATTTTTCACATTCATTTCTTTTTACATATATATTAATTATTAAAAGAACAAACTAATTTATTATAAATTTGCTTTTTTTGTCAAGGGTATTGCATAAGTCAGGAGTTAGAGACACGAGTTTTCTTTCTTTTATATTTTTTATTTTTCCGGTTGAATGTTTTGTTGATTAAGTATTCCTGCAATTTGTGGGCAAAGAAGTTTTTTTTTTTTTTTTTTTTTTGAGAGAGAGAGAGAGAGAGAGAGAGAATTTCAATCTATCATGCATGTCCACACCTAATAATAGCTTTTTATTATCTAATTAAGCAAAAGAGGCTACTTTTGAATGGGTTATTTTTAGCTGAATGTATGGTCGAACCTATACAGAAATTTCTAAAATCCTAATTTCTTTTTTCCTCTCTCTTAAATAGAATTAGATATATTATGTGTAAATTAGTTTTAAATTTTTCGAATTTAGAACATGCTTCATTTAAATCTTAAATTTTCAAAAAAATTTATTTAAATTTAGGCTTTTTAAAATGTTTCAATTATTGTTAAACCTTATTGTCTTAGATAGTTGTATTTAAACTATAGTATTTTTGGTAAGTTTCATTATAATCTCAAATTTTGAAATAAATTTCATTTAAATCAATCAACCATTAATTTGATGTTTAATAGTGTTCACAGAAAACCTGAGAGACAGACTTTATATTTTATAAAATATTTTTAGAAAATATGTGCTTTGGTTAGATGAAACATGTGGAAAGTTTAAGATTTAAATAAAATGCACCCAAAAATTCAATGGTTTAAGAAGTAACCTTCCCATTGTTATTAATACAAAAACATGTGAAAGTCTGTTAATTTGAAACTCGATTTTTTTAAGGTGGTCGTTATGAAACTTAAATTATACAAAATCTAATAAAAAGAGAACTTCGTATATTGACACAAAAAAAAAAAAAAATACAAAGTACAAACACATGCGAATACACATGAAGTTTTACAATTTCCATCTACAAGTTTTTTTTATTTTGAAATCATTGCATAATATATAGTCTTATTATTAATGCTGCAAGCTACATTTCTTTCAAAATTTTAGTTCAATAAAAAAAAAAAAAAATTGGGGCTTTTCCTTCTTGTTTGTAAGGGCATAGTATATTGTTGACAGGACCAAAGTTTAAGAACAAATTTTGACTATAAACTTAGCTATAGCCTAAAGCTACAACTCTCAATAAAAAAATAAAAAAAATTAACATTGCTACATATTTTAAAAATCTAACCGTCGAATTGCATATTCTTTTTATTTTTACTAGCCTCTTAGCACGCGCTCACCCGCATGCTCAGAAGCTCTTCTATTTTTTGAGTAAGGGCTAATTTAGAGCATTTATTATAATTTGAGATTACTATATTTTCCAATCACAAAAAAAAAAAAAAAAAAAAAAATCTAGGGTTGTGTTGAAAATTTATTTCACCACACATAATACTCATCACACCCCTTAAAAAAAAAAAAAAAAAAAAAAAAAAAAAATCTAAGGGTGTGGTGAAAAACTATTTCACCACACATACTACTTATCACACCCCTAGGTTTTTTTGTGATTGGAAAATATAGCAATCTCAAATTATAATAAATGCTCAACCCTTACCCAAAAAATAGAAGAGCCTCTGAGCACGCACGTGAGCACATGCTCAAAGGCTAGTATTTTATAAAGTATATAACATTTTTTATGTAATAGTAAATTAATAAGATTTTTGTTAAAGGAAATGCTCCTGAAAATATCCTAAAATTTAGTAACAACACATCCACCTTTTTTTTTTTTTTTCCTTTTTGGTGTTGTTGATGTTGTTCTTTTTTTCAATTTTAATGTATGGCAGATATCATTTTTTGTCTAATCCTAAAAAGTACTTTTTTAATCCTAAAATTTAGTCATTTACTATACATCCATAACATAAGTAATATGTAAATAAAAGCTTAAATTTAAAATTTAATGGCAGGAGATACACGTTATTTTTGGTGTTGTTCTTTTAAAAAAAATGGCGAAACTACACAATTAGTCCCTGAAGTTTATTCTCTGTGCGTAATTAGTCCCTTAAGTTTGAAGTGAGCAAAATTAGTCCTTTAAGTTTTAAAACTGAGTTATATTGGTCCTTTTACTAAATTTTGTTAACGGTGTTACTTACGTGGCTAACTTCACAATGACTTGGCAATTTCTTTAATGACGTGGCATATTTTTAATTAAAAAATTACAAACTAAGTGAGAAAAAATATTAACCGGTAACAAATTAAAAATAAAATAAAATTTTCTACCTACTGTAAAAACCCACAGTGAGAGAGAAAGGGAGAGAGAAAAGAAAACAAACCCTTGTGAAATTGTGATTGTATGATCTTGAAAGGGAGAAAGGATGATTATATGATCTTGAAATTGCGAAATTGTGTTTGAATAGGTGCAGAACGTCATGATAGAGAATATTGACAAAGTTTTAGAAAGAGGAGATCGCCTTGAATTGTTGGTTGCAGAACGTCATGATAGAGAATATTGACAAAGTTTTAGAAAGAGGAGATCGCCTTGAATTGTTGGTTGACAAAACTGCTAACATGCAAGGAAATACCTTTCGCTTCAGAAAGCAAGCTCGCCGCTTTAGAAACATAGTGTGGTGGCGAAACGTCAAGCTCACGTATGTTCTTGAACTAAAACTTGCATTAGAGAGAAGATGGATGAAGCATTTGTTTTTATTTATTTATGCATCTATAGCAGAGAGGTAGTGGATCGTCAGTGGTTGTCGTCGGCGGCTGCTAGGGCTTGTGCTATCGCCGGCGGCTAGGGAATGGAGTTTCAGGCGGCAGCTGGGGTTTGATTTCTTTCCTCTCTCTCCCTTTCTCTCTTGCTGTGGGTTTCTACAGTAGGCAAAATTTTTTTTTTTTTAATTTGGTACTGGTTAATATTTTTTCTCACTTTCTTTGTAATTTTTTAATTAAAAATATGTCACGTCATTAAAGGAAATGTCAAATCATTGTGAAGTTAGCTACGTAAGTAACACCGTTAACAAAAGTTAGTAAAAGGACCAATACAACTCAGTTTTAAAACTTAAGGGACTAATTGTGCTCGCTTCAAACTTGAGGGACCAATTGCGCACATAGGGTAAACTTCAAGGACCAATAGTGTAGTTTCGCCAAAAAAAATTAATAACATTTGTTAATTTTTGTTTAATCCAAAAATTTACTTTTTATAGTCCTAAAAGTTAGCCAGTTACTACACATCCATAACAAAAGTTAAAAAGAGTGTAAAAATTAGCATCTTAATACAATCTTCGCTAGCTATTGGAGGTACATCTTCCATCCAATACATATCATCAACAATATTCCTCGCAAATTGAGCTAACACATGAGCCACCCTATTCCCCCCTCTCCTAGTACATTCAATACTTACCCATTGTAAATTTCTAATCAAGTGTTGAATATCCCCGATCACATTCCCAAGCATTGACTGATCATCCTTCAAAATAAAAAGCTAAATTTTAGGAAAATTTAAAAGATTAACATGGAGAATTGGTGTGACCTTTGGATTTAAACAGAGACAAAACTAAAGAATACTCTGGTAAAACTATATATCTAACTCCCTACAAAATAGGACCACTTTTCTATTATTTTTCAAAGTAAACTCATCTCACGTTCTCTCTCTCTCTCTCTCTCTCTCTTCCTTTTTTCTTTTATCAAGATTTATCTATTTTTTTTATTTTGATTTTTTTTTTTAAATCTCACTTTCCTTACTCACGTTTTCTTTTGTATAAAAAAAAAAAAAAAAATTCTCACGTTTTCCTCTTCTTCTATTTTCCTTTTAAAATCTCTTCTTTATTTTGAAAAAAAAAAAAATAGACTTCTACTATAAAACCACTANTCTTTTGTAAAAAAAAAAAAAAAAAATCTCACATTTTCTTCTTCTTCTATTTTCCTTTAAAAAAAAAAAAAAAGACTCCTACTATAAAACCACTACTATAACTTCTTCATTCATCTCCTTCAATTTAGGCACTAACATATCTAATTTTGAAAGAAAATAAAAAGCTAAATTTTAGGGAAATTTAAAAGATTAACATGGAGAATTGGTGTTACCCTATCCTTGTTTAAAAGGTTATCAAAAAAAGAAAAACTACACATTTAAAATTTCGGATTAAACTATTTTTTTTTTTTTTTTATATCCCACCTTCTATCCAAGTAACACTACTCGGCCACCTTCTTTTTTTTTTTCAAATTCAAAGTTTAAAAGCAGTACACATTTGTGCATAACTACATGTACTGTTTTAATCCTAAAAGTTAGAAACTTACTACACATCCATAACAAAAGTGAAAAAGAGTTTAAATTTCAAATATATTTATTTTACGGTAAAAGGATTAATTTTAATCTTAAAATGTAGTGTTTTAATCGTAATAGTTAGCCACTTACTACAAATCCATAACAAAAAATAAAAAGAGTTTAAATTTCAAAGATATCAACTACCCTTAAAACTGAGAAAATGTATGTAACATTTTTTATGGAGTAGTAAATTAATAATTAAAAAAAAAAAATGTAAATTGAATTTCATATAGAATTATACAAATGATAAACATAATTTATGTTACAAAAGAAATTTTTTGACAACAATTTCTTAGATAACAACCACTTCATGTGAGGTTTAAATTGGGTAACTATTAACATGATACATCAAATATATAACAACACCCTCTAAAAAAAAGTAGCGTAAATTATATAATAATAAAAAAGTAGCGTAAATTACCACTTCAAGCAGCTTAATTCCCTTAAAACCCAACACTAAATTGACCAATCATGCTCACATTTGCTCCAGCCTACAATGCCTCTATAAATTCCTTGGTCCCAAACCTCGCAATTGTACCCAAATTGTTCACCAAATCTATAACCCAAAAACCAGAAAAAGCGTTAGCAATCTAAAATCACATTAAATATTAAGTTCTTGGACCAAATAGAGAAGAATAATATATAAGCACTTGCATGCATAAATAGAGAGAGTCTTGTTTATTTTGTCTGTGAGGCTCTCAAATCGAATCTTATCCAATACCTACACGTATAAATGCAAAACCAATCAGTCTTAATTCTCATCCAAGTAGCTTAATTCCCTTAATAAAAATACCATAAATTCAAAAAAAAAAAAAAAAAAACCTCAAAAAAGGAGTATATGTTTAATTCTAGGCCAAAATAAAAAGAAACAGCCTTTACCAATATCCTTTTTCAAGCAACCAATTCAAGCACAAACTCTCCAATTTAAAATATTGAAGTCAACCACAGTAATAAGCCACTGTGAAAGGATAGAACTTGAAAAATTGTTGGAGCCTTTGACAGTAAATGTTTTCAATTTGAAGAAAAATAAAGAAGGGTATAGAGCTAAATTATATGTCTTCAATCTGAAGAAGAATGAGAGATAGAAAGTGAAATAGAAAATGACAGTATACGTGAGTTTGTGAGTCTTAAAGTGTAGGAGTTTTAATTTACATATTTATCCTTATTAGTTGAAAACTTATAAGTGGGTATGATGAGGGCATTTTAGGCAATGTATTAGTAAGAGTTAGACTTGTATTTTTACTAGATTGTCTTTTAATTTTGTCTTTACTTAAACATAGAGTGTAGGGGCTTTTTAACTAAAAAATAAGGAATCCAAACAGGGGAAACCCCTTAAATAGTAGTATAGAAAACACATGTTATTTACTATTCGATTCATAAACTTTATTTATTTATTTATGTATTTTAGACTACAAGACTCAAAATTTAAACATTTGATTGAAAATATAGCTATTGATCTTTGGTCTTATTGGAATTTTGCAAGCATGGAAGATACAAGAAAAAAAATTTAATCTGATATTAGAGTTGTCAAAATTCACATCAAATAATATATATATATATATATATTAAGTGGAGTTGTAACTTTAGTCTACAACAAAGTTTATTGTCAAATTTTGTCTAGAGTTTAATTATGTTAAACCTAAAAAAAATTTAGGACTATCACAACTTTTTTTTAAAATGTAAAAATATCATTAAATTTTTTAAAATTTATATATAATAATTTTTTTTCCTAGGTCAAGTTGGTCATGTAACAACCCTAGGTTCAATGTGGAGCTGCCCCTAGTTACTGCCCAAGATTATTAGTTGGTTTGGCCGTGGGACAGAAGTGAAAATTTTATCTTATGTAATGAAGAAGCTCGTGCAGCTTCTGTTGTTTCAAGACTGTTTTGGTGAGGTATATGGAACTTTAAAATCCCAGGTAAAATAAAACATTTTGTTTGGAGAGCTTGCAATGATGCTCTGCCAACAAAATGTAATTTGCAGAGGAAGAAGGTTATTCCTGATTCCACTTTTGCACTTTGTTCTTACTCCGCTGAAACCATTTTACATGTTCTATGGGGTTGTGAAACTGCACAGGTAGTATGGAAAAAATACTTCGGGTAGATTGACAAAAGGACAGCGAGCTTGGGTGCTTTTGCATTAGGTACTTTTGCAGAGCTTTTTGATTTGGTTAAGTATCAATCTCACCAACTGGAACTCTTTGCTGTCACTGTCTGGTACATATGGAACTGAAGAGACAAGACAAGGTTGGGAGGGGTCGTGTTACCACCGGAGCAAATGGCTGAATCTGCCAAGACCCTCCTCCAGTGGCAACCCCAAGCTTTTTTTTTTTTTTTTCAGGTGGTCAATATGAAACTTAAATTATACAACATCTAATAAAAGAGAATTTCAGATATTAACAACAAAGTTAAAAAAAATAAAAACAAAACAAAACACGTAAATATATAAAATTTTACAATTTTCTTCTACAAGTTTTTTTTTTTTGGTTGAAATTATTGCATGATAGTCTCATTGTCAAGATTACAAGCTACATCTCTTTCAAAATTTTAATTTAATAAAATTTTTCTTAAACTTTTCCCTTTGGCTTGTAAAGGCCTAATATATTGTTAAAGTAACTAAGTTTAAGGACAAAATTTGGCTACAAACTTAGTTGTAGCTTAATGCTACAATTCTCGCTAAACAAATTAGCATGACTACATATTTTGAAAATTTAAGAGTTGAATTGCATGTTCTTTAAATTTTTTAAACAAATATCAAATTTCATGTCAATTTCATGTTATTTAATATTTAATCCATAAAGTTATTTTTTATATATAATTTTAGACTACAAAAACTCAAAATTTTAACATTTGATTGATGACATAAACATTAATTTTTGATTTAATTGGTATATTGCAAGCATGAAGGATATGAAATGAAAATGTGATCCAATGGTGGATTTGTCAAAATTTACATTTAATAAAAAAAATTAAGTAGAGGTGTAACCTTAATATACAACTAAATTTGTTGCCAAATTTTATCCAAAATTTATTTATGTTGGGCCTATAAATTTTTAGAATGGTCACAATTTTTTTTATAAAGGTAAAAATCATAAATTTTTAAAATTTATATCTAATAATTATTATTTTTCCAGGTTAGGGTGATCCTATGACCACCCTAACACCAATGTAGAGCCGCCCATGCCCTCCTCTTGGATTTCCACAAATTTCATGCTCCAAAAATGAAAAAAAACCTCGAGATTGAAATATTAAGTTGAAACCCCCTGGCAATCTAGCTTTTAAAACAAATTTTGATGGGGCCTTTTTTAAAGAGACTAATGAAGCTAGTATCAGTGTGGTGGTTCGCAACTCCCATGGTAAAGTGATGGCTTCCCTTTCAGAATTAATACCAAAACCCTCCTATGTGTTTTTCCTAGGACTATTAGCAGCTAGACGTGCTATACAGTTTGTTCAAGAAATTGATATTAGCCAATCTATCTTTGAGGGTGACTCTGAAATGGCCATAAACTTCCTCAAACGGGGGGACACTTTACAATCTGCTTATAGTCAATTATAGATACTCTTGTTCATGTAAACTCTTCATAGAGTTATTCTTTCTCTCATGTTTATCGGTAATGTAATGCTCAGGGCCGGCTCAGCAATTTTGGAGGCCTTAGGCGAAAATTTTAAGTGGATTCTTTTTTTAACTTTAAAGTCTAAATTTGTACAAATAAAAATTAATTTATTATTTGGTTCAATAAATTAGTATTACTATAATACAAACAAGTTGATATAATATACATCAAATAATTAATTGATGTGATAATTTATAATAATTGATAAAGTAAGAGTCTGCATTAAAAAAATGTGATAACTTATTAATTAGTATGGGGTCGTGTGGGGGCCAACTTAGTTTAGGCCTTGTGATGTGTTGGGGCTCGTGGACAAGACTGCACAGTGCTATGTGCATTGTACAGTCTTATCCTATCAAGTTATGTGCACTGTTGTTGTGCAGTATACTAGATTTTAAGATACAATGTGGCTTTTTTAATGCATTTTATTGATCAATTAAAAATACCTAAAATATTTTTTTTTTGTAATTAAAATATATAGATAAATATATTATATATATAATTTTTTTTTTTACAAGTGGGGGCCTTTTTTTATTTGGGGGCCTTAAGCAATTGCATCAATTGCTTATATGGTTCAGCCAGCCCTGGTAATGCTTTAGCAAAATGTCTTAGTTAGAAGAGCAAGATTTTCTTCCCTTTTACTAGATTGAATGGAAGATGTTTCTTCCTATTGTTTTTCTCTTGTATTGGTTGATTTACAAGCAGAGTAAACAATATCTCGATGTTCTTCTTCTCAAATAATAATAATAATAATAATAATAATCTAAGTTAAATAAAGAAATCAAGGGCTCTCAACAAATTTGTCACTGAACTTATTACATGATGCCAACCACAATTGATTACAGAGANCGGCCCTGGTAATGCTTTGCAAAATGTCTTAGTTAGAAGAGCAAGATTTTCTTCCCTTTTACTAGATTGAATGGAAGATGTTTCTTCTATTGTTTTCTCTTGTATTGGTTGATTTACAAGCAGAGTAACAATATCTCGATGTTCTTCTTCTCAAATAATAATAATAATAATAATAATAATCTAAGGTTAAATAAAGAAATCAAGGGCTCTCAACAATTTGTCACTGAACTTATTACATGATGCCAACCACAATTGATTACAGAGAATAATCAAAAATTAAATTGTTTCAAATGCATCCCCTTGGTACAATTTAAATTTGATGCATAACTAGGACTATTACATGATAATTGAAAAAAAAAAAAAAAATTCCATGAGATGTTTAGCATTGTTTTTATGGATTTCTTTTGCATAACTATGTGTAACCTAAATATTTAGTTAGGGTCAGAGGTGAAACCTAATATTTTATCATGTGTTCTTGGGATTATCTATGTGCTTTCTATAGATTGATGATTGAATTTTGAGATTGATTTGCTATCTGAAATCATTACATGTTGACAAATTTTTAAGATTCAACATGATTTATATATATATCGAATGTTTGAAGTCCTTAATTTTTTATGATTTGAGAATGTATTGAATTATTGATCTCCCCTATGACATGCCAATTGAATTACTTGCTCATTCAATCATATTCAATCTACTTTACACATTGTTTGAGTACTTTGTTGTTTTATTTTTTGATTAGGTGAGTTGGCTCTCCACCCTAATTGAGTTAAAAATAATTCAAGTTCGTATGATTAAATATCAAGGGGATCCTTGAATCTCTAACGTCTTTTACAATAAGTTCTCTCAAATTTATTTTATTATTTTCAATTGTAGTTTCAATATTATGTTGCTCCATCTTTGGGTGGAAAAACAACATACAATTATTTTTATTTTCTTCTTAGTAATAGAGCTTTTTATATTAGTGTAATCATTTCTTATGGATTATCCTTAGACTAACCAAGATACTATTACCTACCAAAAATCAACACTTGGGTTTGCATTATTTTAATTGCAACATTACATTATGGAATTACCACTTGTTGTGAGATGTAAAATTTAAGATATTAAAAAGTAAAAAATGTAATAAAAATGTAAGAAGGTTTTTTTAAACCATTTTAACTAGTGGTAATTGCTTGGTAGCATAATAAGATCTCCCAAGTCCCCTTAGCGGTAGTTTTGGCTTATAATCGTTTGTTTTTTTAAAAGAAAATGTGGCTTATAATCGTTGGTAGAAAGCAATCATAAGCACTTAAAACCAATTCCACAATTTATGACCAAAAAAAAAAAACCAGTTCCACAATTACATAGACAGGACTAAGTAAAAAACTAATCTCTTCACCATAAAATCATGGGTTATATTGAAAATAGAAAGTACAAAATATAAAATGGGGTGGCGGGGAGAAACTGAATTCATATTAATACCTCAAAATTGGATAACCATATTAAATTTTTTTTTTTTTAAATTCAATTCTTTTAAATTTTAAATTGGACTAAAAAAAACATATCAATTAAAAAGATTCGAGCTAATAACAAAATCATAAATAGATCCCCCATTTTTTTAGTAAGAGTGTGAGCCACAATCACAACATCAGCATGCCGTGGGCTGGGCTTGAATATGATGCCATAGCGGTCCAGATCATACCTGGGGCCGCTGCTGTGTATCATCTTAACAATGCAACAGGCCAGCCCGAAAGACAAGGGCCACTAATCACTTATTCCACCAATGAAGAAAATCCCTCCTCCTTCTAATCTTCTTCTGCAACTGGAGTAGTGCATAGAGTAGGGCCTCACACGATGGAGGACACCCAGGAACATATATGTCAACCGGGATAATCCTGTCACAGCCTCGAACAACTGAGTACGAGTAATGGTAATAGCCACCCCCATTCGCACAGCTTCCCATAGAAACAACCCAGCGTGGGTCTGGCATTTGATCATAGACCCTGCCAAAAAAAAATACCTTAAAGATTAATGCAACATAAAGATTCACATTCCAATCAAATTATATTAATGCAAAATGGCAAAGTGTGCTTTTTGCACAGTATAAAAATTAATTCTTGATATTATGGTTGATACAATAGAACTAGGCTAAAGAACACCATTGCTGGGGTTGGGGCCTGGGGGCCATTGCCTTTTGTAATGGAAAAGCATTGGATTGGTCAATGAGTTTTGGTTCAAATATGTGTTTCCTTGTAACAGAAATCAATGTTTTCGAAGTTGTACTGTATTGGTTGGTATGGTCAGTATTTGTCATACTTATAGGTGAATCACTACAAAACCTCCCCACTCTTTAAATGTACTGCATAAAAAAGTAACATCTTGGGTGGTTAAGCACAAGTTTTTGAATTCTGAGCCTTGAGAAGGTCCAAAATTATACAAAAATATCAAAAGATAGAACAATAATTGATTCATCATTCACAATCTCCAAATTAAATGAGACCACATTTGGTAATGACCTTTAGACAAAAGAACAATACAATCCCTCAAAAAAATAAAATAAAATAAAATAAACACAATTACATCTATCATCCTGAGTCATGCCTCAGTGGAAGTTTTTGAACTCAAACTTTCATAAACCAAGATGGCATATTGGTGCGACTTACACTATGTTTGGGAGTTTGTAAGGAAAGAGAAAAGAATGAAATAAATAGAATAGAAAGGAGTGGAAATGAATTAAATATTGATCTCTCTCGTATTTGGATGTTTAAAAGGGAATTAGTGGAATAATAGGTAAAATTTTTTGGAGTTGAATGGAAAAGAAAGAGAATCATACCAACTTTAGTAAAAATTGATTTAAAATGGATCTATTCCTTCCAATTTCTCTAATTCTTGAAGGAAGTTAAAAATTGACTTAAATTCTTAGTAACTCTTTAGATTAAGTTAAGCTCTTGAGTATGGCTCAACTCACATGACCATTTGGGAATTAATTTCTCGATGGGTAGAAATATTATTATGATCACAATTGGATAGAGTAGTCAAGGCTAGTCCCTACTCACCTTTTTTTTCATTTTAAAAAAAAAATCACATATCATCTTCACTTAGATAATCCTAGTTCATAAGGAAATAAATAAATCAAAGGGTCCTCATAAAATTTGTCATTGAACTTATATAAAGAGCCCATTACATGATGCTAACCACAATTGATTACAAAATATTCACAGGGTTATTTCTGTTAAGATATTTCTTCTAAAATATTGATGAATACGTAATAACTAGTTAGTAATTCATGCAATACACGAATTTTTTTTTTTAACTTTCTCTCTTTTATTTTTTTTCTAGGAATTTTAATAATAATTAAGTGATATTTACTATTATTCAATTTGTCTATTGAACTATCCATTCTACCATTTAAAGAAAAATTAAGAAAATTTTATATGAAAAGATTTTAATGAAGAGTTTAAATATAAAATAGAATTAAATAAAAAAAAAATATATATATATATTATAATAATGTGTAAAATTGTGATGCATTTAAAGTTTATGTGACCTAATATTAAGAGAATAATTAGAAGGTAAAGTTTTTCGATTGCATCTCCTTGGTACGATTTAGTTCTAGTACAATAACTAGGAATATTATAGTATGCAATACCATTTGTTGTGAGATGTAAAAGTTAAGATGATAAAAAGTTAAAAAGATAATAAAAATGAAATAAGGTTTTTTAACCAGTTTAACTAGTGGTATATGCTTCGTAGCGTAATATCCAAATTCCTTTGGTGTCTTGGTGGTAGTTTTGGCAACTAAGAGCATTTGCATAAGCTCCTGCAAAAGATGTTGTTTATTTTAGTATAAGAATCTACTTTTTTCTATATTAAATACTTACTTTTTAAAATACATCACATCAAATTACTTATTTACACTATATTTCATTAAAATATCAATTTTTTTCTTGATTTTTTTTTTCTTCACACGCAGCAACCACCATTTACTCTCTTCCTTCATTCTTGGGATACATAAAAACAATAATAAACTAAATACAATATGAATAGTGTGAGTGTAAATTTACTCAATTATTGTAGTAACCATGTATTTTTACACAACTTTACAAAGACTGATGTGGGTGAATTTTTTTGTTTGGTTGGCTAAAATGTGATACTTTTTCTATTATACAAGCACTGACTTTTTCTAATGAACTTATAATTGTTGGAAGCACTTAAAACCAATTCCACAATTATGCGCCCCCCCCCCCAGCAAAAAAACAAAAGAAAAAAAGAAAGGAAAGTGAGAGGTGAGACAGAGGATAGAGAGGTGAGACAGAGACTGAGAGAGACTAAGAGACCCACTCACCCACGCTGATGACGCTGCCACCCACGCTGTGTCGCCGTGAGTCCGTGACGCAGTGAGACCCATCTTGATCTTGCTAGTTGCTACCTAGTACCCACATTGGCGAGAGTCACGAGACCCACTTGTCGCCGCCCACGCGAGACCCATTTGCCGTCGCCGCCACCGGTTGCTCAATCTGCTCAGCCTAGCTTCGTTGCTCCAGCCTTCACAATTCACAAGTATTTACTCTTATCTTTTCCTTCAAAACCTAATAAAATGTTTGTGACTTTGTGATCTGAGAAAAGCAACTGTGCTTGTGCTTTTGGACTTGTGGTGTTTCATGTTTGTGTTTTTATTGATGAGTGATGAACTAAACTGATGTTGGTGATTGTGAATTGAATCTGTGCTGCTGCCTGTAGTGTTTTTTTTTTTTTTTTTTGGCTTTTTGGCTTTGTGACTTTGTCACTCTATGTTTGTGACTCTCTCTCTTGTTATATATATATATATATATATATATAGAGAGAGAGAGAGAGAGAGAGAGAGAGAGAGAGAGAGAGAGAGAGAGAGAGAGAGAGAGAGAGAGAGAGAGAGAGAGTTTGTAGAGATTAGTTTTTTCTTTGTTGACTGGTAGTTGGACATAATAGGGACAAGTGGAGTTGGGCAACGGGCAAGTGACAGAAAAAAGAGATAAAGTTAAGAAAAGTTTTTGTTAGTAGTGCAGGGAATAAATTTATAGTGTTGGTAGTGGGATTCATTAGGTTAGTGGGTCAGTATCAAA
Organism: Quercus suber; assembly: GCF_002906115.3. NCBI lineage: Eukaryota > Viridiplantae > Streptophyta > Magnoliopsida > Fagales > Fagaceae > Quercus > Quercus suber. Next base: position 750,480 of record NW_027069645.1, on the reverse strand, counting down.
AAGATGGAGACAACCCAAAGACATAAATAAGGCCAACCAAACACAAAGAATGGTGAGATTTGTTTATAGAATGGTTAGTGAGAATTGGAAATTCAGAACACTATAAACTTGTTTATAGAATGGTGAGACTTGTGCTTACCCTTCTAGTTTCTATTGCTACTACAAAGCGAGCATTTTTAGCTATGAAAGTTATCAAAACTAACCTTCGAAACAAAATGGAAAATGATTTTTGACGGACTCTTTGATGTTATATATTGAAAAGGATATAGTTTCAACATTTAGTTTGGATTCAATCGTAGATGATTTTGAAGATTTGAAAGAGCGTCGAGTTCCCTTTTCATAGATGATTGTATAAAGAAACAATAGTATTTCGTGTCTTTTGTTTTTGTTAGTAGATGATTGTATCTTAATATATTAAGAAACAATGATTTTTGGGTATTTGTTTTGTTGATAGTTTATTAATACTATATGGATGCTATTTGAATTTTTTTTTCCTTATCTCCGGCCCCCCCCCCCCCAACTTAAAATCTTGGGTCCGTCCCTGTGTAGGACATAAATCACACACTTGGTTCACACATGGCCAAGAAACTCTTCAAATGTAGGAGGTCAATTAGATGCATTTGGGCACTTTTTCCGGCTTCAAAAATGATTGTCAACCTCTCCTTCTCTTTCTCAAATATAAAATCTTGTTAGTTAGGGGAAGAGAAAGTTATATATGTAGCTAATCTAGATCTAGCCTTTTTGGTATCAGCTGTATTTCGATTGGTTGGTTTTGGTATAAGAGGAGTCTCATTTGTAACGTAACGAGTTTTTTTACTCCTATTTTATAGATTTATTCATTTCTTTTGACAATATATTCTCTCTAAACAAAGCTTTTCTTTAATCTCCCTCTCAAAGTTAGAACTTTGACTCTCTCTCTCTTTCTCACACACACGTACACAAAAACAAAAGTTGAGTTGTCTCTCTCTCCCTCAAATAATAGTATCTTAAAAACTCTTTTCTCAAAGCTTCAAGCTCTTTCTCTGATAATAATAAAAAAAAAAAAAAAAAAACTACAAACTCTCTCATAGTTGGTGTGATCAAATGGCTGCTCTTATACCAAGACATACAGCTTCAAAGCTAGCCTTGCTTTCATCCCAAAGGTCACCTTGCTCCACACAACCCCTTTAGCACTCATGTCTTCCTCTAACTCGCCGGCTCCTACATACCGCGGTGGCTCAACAACCACTCTTCCGCCGCGTACTACAAGCTTGAGCAAGGCGGGAGAGTACGTAATATTAAAGGTGGATGATCTATGAACTGGGCTCGCACAGGGTCCATATGGCCAGTGACTTTTGGGCTGGCCTGCTGCGCTGTTGAGATGATGCACACTCAGCCCCCAGGTACGATCAAGACCGTTTCGGCATTATCTTCAGGCCCAGCCCACGACAAGCCGATGTTTTGATTGTGGCTGGCACTCTTACTAATAAATGGCTCCTCCACTTCGAGGTAAGTTTTGATGATATTGATCATTTTGTTATTAGTTCTTTTTTTTAATTAATTTTTTTAATTGTAGAAGTTTTATAGTCCATTTAAAATTTAAAATTTAAAATAATTAGATTTTTTTTAGTTTTTTAAATATTATATATTTTAAAAAGAATTTCAAATTTTAAATACGTTGTCCAATTTTGAGGTATTAATATTAATTATGTTTCTCCCCTACCCCATTATATATTTGAAAAATGATATTCCAAAACATTTTTACACAAATCATAAGTGCAGATTATCATTGGTTGTTATTGTTGGGACAAAAAATAATCTTAGTGTTAGGTTTAAATTTAAACCAATAAAACTATATATTTTGACTTTTTTTTTTTTCAAAAATAGAACCCATGATTTTTCGGGTGAAGAGATTAATTTTTTACTTCTTGTCTATGTAATTGGGAATGTTTGTTTGTTTGTTTTTTTTTTTTTTTTTTTTTTTGTGGGGGGTGGGGGTGTCTTCATACTTTCATTGGGTAATGAAATAATCATTCACATTCATGTAATTAAAAAAAAAAAGTAGTAATATTCATTCATTAAAAACAAAGAAAGCTCATAACTCATGGTATTAGAGTAATATTCTACGCAAGTAATGTTTTATCTTTTTTAAACATGGTATTAGAGTAATAACTCATAACTTTTAATAGGAACACCTGTGAACTGGGCTTCGAGTTTGACTAACAGCCTTGAGGGGGTAATCGATTGACTTTAAAAGGAAGCCTTGGGTAATCTATGCAAAACCCTGATGGAAAGCATCTTGGCTTCCATATAGGAGTTTCATAATCATGGTGAAGCCAATCCTCTCTTTTCCATGAGTAAACCTTGGTGAAGTCATCATATATCTTCCACTTACAATGTTTGTTGTTGGCGCACTCATAACTTTGTTGATATGCCACAATGCTGCCCCCATTAATTATGCACTTGAAACTTGTTTCTGGAGATAGAGGGTAACAAAATTCAAAGCTAGTTTTTGCACCAGGTTCCACCCAGTCACTGCCAAGGTCACGGTTATGATCACCACCATAGCATTTGATGGCAATTGCATGTGACATTTTATTGATTATGGTGATTTTTTTCATTGCAGGAGATGGAGGTTTGAAGCGTATTAGGTCCACTGGCCATGGTATCCTAAGGAAGGCCTCAGATAAAGGGGTTAGAAAAAGTAGCAGTGAAATGAGCAGAAGAATAAGATTACTAGAATTCATGTTCATGATGTGTCAACACTTTTTGCAATATTGCGCATACAATACAACCTCTCCATAATTCGTCTTATAAATAGATAAAGAGGGGCAAATGAGACAAAGATAAGCGTAGAAGGAACCGTTTTCTATTTGTTATCAACTCTTCATTAAGCGTTAAAGTTAAANTTTTTTTTTTTCTTTTTTTTGAGAAACTACCCATTGATTCTTAGTACAAAACATGTGAACGTTTGTTAATTCGAGAATGAATTTTTATTGGGCTAAAACTGCATATTGCTACACCTATACACTTTTTTTCTTTTCTAATAATGAAATTTTAGTGTAATTTATGTCATTCAATATATTTTAAAAAATTTACAAAATTTTATTGTAATTTAAAAAAGATATTTCATTGATATATTTCATTGAATAATAAAACAAATTTTTAGCTTCAAATTATGTGGACAAGGTAAAACTTATAAGATTAAATTTTTACTAAAACAAAAAATTATAATATATTTTTATGCAATGTAATAATGAAACTTATATATATATATATATATATTTATTTATTTTTTATTTAGGAGTATGGTTTTATAGGGCCCAAATAATATCAAGCCATGGGCAAACATAAGCCCAATATCAACAAGTCCACTCTAAATATGGGACTTCCCTAAAAGAACCAAATCTCGAATCACGAATCAAATGGTTCGTCATCTCAATTCCAAGAATCATTTAATCCAAGAATCCCATTCGAGAACAAGATTCGTACAAAATTGGTAGAAGTTAAATATTCGCCGAGCTTCCGAGGAAGAATTCTAGAACACACAAGTTCATTTGAGGAAGTTTTTTGAAGCTTCCTGATAATTCTACAATAACCTCCACATTAATGAGGGTCACCTGCCTAGCAACACCACATGTAATGCAGAATGACAAGGTAGGACAGTATAAAATGCCCCAAAAGTCTCATTTCTTGATTGAAAAGTGAGGAAAGAAAAGCCCGATAGGACATGAAGTTATTTAGCTAGATAACGTCAACACACACTGAAGAAAGAGATAGAGCAAATATAAGGAAATATAAGGCCAAAGAAAAGAGACACAGAATACATGTGAAAAAGATAGAGATTTTCTAGAAGAATAGAGTATCTTTGTTCTTGAGAAAAACCCTAGTAACACAATCCAAGATATAAAATAATGAAATTTAGTTCTATATGATGAGGATGTAGTTGTTTCTTGTTTTTATTCAAATCTCCCATTGTGAATTAATATTAGCCCACAACACAAATTAATTGCGATCCTAATCTTGCTCAATTAACGCCTTGTGTCGGTTGCACTATAATAATAATAATAATAACTTGGGTTTAGTTTTAACCGGAGTAATCTTTAAAAAAATTAAATTATAATAATGGAGTTTTTCTTATTGTTAACTGCATTAGTAATTTTAATTTACCTACAATGGGTCATATGACGAAATTATGTCCCATAATTAATAATATTTACATTGAGCTACATAATGTAAGTTCAACTTGTAATATCTAACTTCTATTATTAAAATAGACAATTATGATATATTATTAAAGAAAATAAAAATAAAAATTCTAGAAACTCTTGTTAATATAATTTCAATTGAAGTCATGTTTTCTAAACTTATCGAAATTTTAGCTATAGGAACTTAGAAAAAGTATACCAATTATTTCAATGTAATTATGGTATATCACATGACATGAGAAGTAAAATGAAAATTGAAAAATAAAAATGAGAGGGCATCCATGTGACCAAACGTAATGTATAGGAAATAATTTTTATTATATAGTATATGATATGACATGATATAATTTACATATGAGCTTCTATTTATAAATGTGCTAGGAACAATAGAGACATGATTTATTATTAATTTTATAACCCTCATATAGTATACTAGAGGTCTTATAATTTTATTTTAAATGATTATTTGTGTTTGTTTTTTAGAATGAATTATTTGTGTTTAGTTTAGTTATAAGTTATGTGATTTTTTTATTTTATTTTTTATATTAATAATGAATCATTGAAGGCATGAATTAAACCGATTTTAATAGCTTCATGATTTTGATTCAAACATTTTATAACTTATAATTTAATTTGAAACCATCCAAAAATACAGAGAAATTATATAATTTATTCAAATCTTAATAAAAAGTAACGCGATGCAAGAAGAATACAAGTACAACCATTTGTAAAGTAAAGAAGTTGGCCACTTAATACATCCACAACTTCTTGTACTCAACTTTTATTTTATATTATAGCATTTGATTTAGCCCTTCAATATAATAAACATCTTTTATATCCAAGATATTTTAGTAAAAATTATAAATCAATATTTATTTTTAGTAGAAAACAAACATGGTCTTCTTACTCCAATATAAATAGCGATATAGATTATTTCTTCATTGATTTAGGCCAAATTTAAAAATACATTTTTCATTTGTTTTGAATAGTTTAGATATATGATTAATGTGATTATTATGCACTCACACAAGAAAGAAAAGAGAAAAGAAAAGAGGTTGATCCCATAGAAACCACAATATATCATAGTTTGCCCCTTTTGTTTTAATCCACCTCTGAGTTTGGTTAAAGGTTCAGATTTATTTATTATTATTATTTTATTTTTTTCCCCTTTTCAGGCACCCACCGGGAGATGGGGGACATTGATTCAGAGAATTGAATTAGCTACATAAGGAACTTTTAGCTGAACTTCACAGCCTTGTCACCAAAAAAAAAAAAAAAAACAAAGAAAAAAGAAAAGAGGAGACTCCAAAATACAATTGTACCAAAATCTAACACCATTATTGCTTTTTCTTTACTGATACTGAAATTGAAAGCTACAAATAAGTACTAGACTTAAACAGCCTCAATGAAATTTAAACCATGACAAAGAATCAATAAAAAATTGACGCACTGCAAGTTTCAACATCTCCATCCCAGCAAGATTTCTGAGTAAAAGCTAAATTTTTATCTTAAACCTAGTGGCAAATATTGAACATCCTTTAGTGTTTGTTGTAGGAGAGCTACAATCACATTTTTCTTTCTTGACTTCAACCCAACGCAAATTTAGAACATAACTGCATCTTCCCTTTCAGAAGAAGATACGGAAAAAAGAAAAAAAGGAAAAAAAGAAAAGAAAAAGATGGTAATAAAAGAAAAACAAAGAAATTTTGGAGGTTGGGAGGAGGAAGTAAAAAGAAACACTGCCCACCCGGGAACAAAATCAGGTTGCTTCCTCATGGATTCTGGCAGCCACTTCTGAACTTCGATGTTTAAAGCACATGCTACAGATTTTACGGGGCACTTGAATTTGTGACAATTTGATGTAGCCTCCAACGGACTGGTCGTGGGAAAGGCCAGGAGCCTTCTCCAACAGCAACCCAAAAACAGTTAATCAAGCAAATTACATTTCTTCTTGGACCATCTTTATGCATAGTACATGTACAAGCTATTGGCAGCAGCACAGGCAATTGATTTTTCACTTGGGTGCCATGCTAGGTGCAGCAACTTAGTTGTAAAATCAAATGAATTTCCATTTGCATCAACCCCAGGGCTTTCTGCTCCTGTTATGGATATCCCATCATGGAAAATGACAAATTTATTAAAATTACAATTAACTCAATGTTAAGAGGACGGGAAAAACTGCTCAGAAATAAATAGTCATAAACCAAGAAGGATGAGAAATAAACAAAGAATGGATTGATGACCTCGTCTGACAACTCTTGTTAAACTACTGCTCAAGGATCTGGAAGGCCTTGAAGGGGTCTGAACTTGTCGCCTAAAAGGGCACATCAAATTTTTTATTATTAGACACATGAATGATTGCTAAAGCCATGCTTGTCAATATTTTCCGCTAAAAATTACCTCATAGGATTTTTGCTGGCTTCCAAAGTTGTTGCCTCAGTACTTCCAGGGGAGGAACCAAAAACACGGAATAAATTGCTGGGAAAATCAACATAAACATGAGATGCACTCCAGAGATTCTGAATAATAATGAGACTACAAACAGAGATATGTGCATAAAAACACAGACCTGTAAGAACCTGTTGCTACTCGTAATCCATCGCCACTCAGACAACACTCGAATTTATCAAAGATTGAATCATTTTCATATAAATCACACAGCTGGATTCATTCAATAATAGTGTGATCAGCATAAACCTAACATAGCAACACAAATCTTAGATTAAGCATTGACAAAGTAGGAACCTCACCTTTGGTCTTAAATATTCATGAACCTGGAAGGTCGAAACTGGACCTGAATCCATATTAATGTCCCATAACTATACAAACAATTAATGCAGACTCAAGTTAGAGACAAGGAAGAAATACAAGCATAAAACAAAAACATCAAATATTATTATTATTATTTTTTTTTAATAAATCGGTAAGGTACACAAGCAACTGCTGGGTCAAGAACCCCCGACCTTACCCTCCACCTTGCTCTTACAAGGGAAGGAGCAAAGATATTCCATTTGATCTAGAGCTCATTGCCAAAATCATATTCTAGAGCTCAATTGAAGGCAATAATTCATCAAAACATAAAATAGAAACCCAAAAAAAAAAAGAAAAAAAAAAAAGAGCGGATTTAGTTCTCTAGCTTTGAGTTGGTAGCATCTTCTATGAACTAAATCATGCTTTGATAGCTTTAGACTTCATAGTCATGCCTTACTGTAGGTACCTTATATTGGTTGGATTAGAATGTTAAGACCCATTCACATGGATGTAATTCTAAAGGAGAAGTTTTAAATGAGTCCATGAGTAAACCAAGATAAATGCCTAGCAAGTATAATTCTGTAGATTCAATAACTAATCTTAGTTCATTACTTGTGGCTTCATATCTCAAATTGATAATCAAATTACATTGTCTCCTATTTCAAGGGGTTGCACTGTCACTGAACCTTAACAAGTTTTGTCATTCTATGGAGAATATTTAAGACAAGTTGATGTTAATGGTTTCAATTTGTAGTGACCATCCTTTACAGTAAGCTCTCTCCCTGGTAATTTTAGTGTTTCGCTGAGATTTAGCTCAATAGTGATTCTTTCCTTTCTGAAAACAGGGAGAAAGCATAAAAGTGAGTGGTTGATAAGGAGATGAACGTAATAATGAGTGGTAAAAAAGTATTAATGAGTGATAAAAGTTACTTAGACAGCTATGTCATAGTGTACATGATATATTAGGGTATCAGAGAGATGACTGAAGTTTCTTATCCCTTCTCATTCTTAGGTCTGCTGTCCCCTATCTCCCTCAAAACAAAATAAAAAAGAGCTCCACTCAGGAGGAAAACTTGTGTCAGGGGTGGTAGTTCTTATCTAGACATTCCCCTAAAAAAAAGAAAAAAAAAAAAAATTATATCTTCAATTTATTGGCTTAAGTAATGACTTTCTTTTGTTATATATGATAGCAATGACAATTCAAAATTTAAAATAGCTGCTTTTGATTGGTATCTGCTCATCTGTATTTTGATCTCTGCACCTTTTGTTTAATGATATTTTTTGAATGTTGATTTTTGTGACGTTTATGTCCTACTGTTGCTCTTTTTTTTTTTTCTTTTTTTTTTTGGGTTTCTATTTTATGTTTTGATGAATTATTGCCTTCAATTGAGCTCTAGAATATGATTTTGGCAATGAGCTCTAGATCAAATGGAATATCTTTGCTCCTTCCCTTGTAAGAGCAAGGTGGAGGGTAAGGTCGGGGGTTCTTGACCCAGCAGTTGCTTGTGTACCTTACCGATTTATTAAAAAAAANTTTTGAAACCATGACCTCCACCCTCTGATAATATTATGGCCCACACATGAGAGGAAGTGTTCGAATTATAGTAAAAGGAGTAAATTCATTATTTTCTGCTAGCTTAAGCTTTTTGGAGAATTGGTCATTTATCATGATATCAAAGCAAAAGATCCTAAATTCGATTCATGTATCCACTCTACCTCTCATTTAAAATGTTAAAAATCCCACATGTTGGGCCCCACTTATTAAGGGGAAGTTTAGACCCACGTATGATGAGGAGTGTTAGAATTATGGTTAAATGATTAAATTCACAATTTTCTAGCAACTTAAGTTTTTGTGAGAATTGGTAATTTATCACCCTCCACCTCCTTAGAAAGGAATGAAAAGGATCCTTAAATGATATTTCATCTATTCTCCTGTTTGGGAGTTTAGAGAAAAAGAATGGAATGGCTGTTTGGGAGTTTAGAGAAAAAGAATGGAATGGCCATAGGAAAGTATATTCCATTCCATTCTCTTCCCTCCCCACCCCCCCCAAAAAAAAAAAAAAAAAAGAGTTCCTTACAAAAGTTAGAGAAACGCTTATTCCTTTAATAAAATGGAGGTAAAATTCAATTTTATCCATATCTAAAGAAAAGACAAATAAAACGTAAAAGGCATACTAGTAAAATTATATATTTCTTTCTTTTCCATTCTATTCTTTTATAAACTCCCAAACATAGTGTTAGGTTGTTTCTGTTCGACAAAATCCCCTTCTATCTTGGTTAATGCAACCCATGTTTTCCCTTTCTCTCCCCACCCCCACCCCCCTCTTAACTGAGTGAAACATATTCCTACATACACTCCTTAGTCCTTCCACATACAATCTGGCTCATTTTTGCTATATTAATACTAAAGTGGAGGATCCTTGGACTCACATTTCAGTGGAACAAGGAATCCTATTTATATGCTTGTCATGCAAAGCATCAGGTTTCTGTTCTGGCATGGTTCTCTTCACAAAGAATTTACAGGAAAATGTTATCTTCAAAATTTTATGCTTTCTCCATACTGCAGATCAAATTTATTGCAGTCATACCCTTTCAGCACCTCATGGATATACAGATACATGATTCTTTCATAAATCAAATGTAGCCAAATAAAACTTGTCATGGAGTGCTTAAAAAGAGCAAATTTCTGTGCATGTAACTTGATAAGATCATGAAATTCAATACCAAGCACAAAACAAAAATCACAAGCAAGTACAGAAATCAAACCTTAAGAGTCATGTAATCACGACTAAGTATATATCTTCCATCCTTTCCAAATTTAATATCTGAGATTGAAGCAATTATCTCGGTGAAAAATGATCTAGTACCAGGTGGCTCTGGTTCCTCAAACCTGTATCAAAAGGAAATTACTGGTTAGTCCATGAAGGGTATTAGAGTATTTTTAATCTATATGCTGAGCCCTAGAAGTACTTTTTCTCTATCCTTCTTTTTATTATTATTATCTGTAATTACACACACATCAGTGGGCCTTGAACCCATGACCTCACCCTCCACCTTACTCTTCCAAGGGGAGGAGATGCCATCTGAGCTAGAGCTCATAGGCTTCTCTATCTCTTTCCCCCCATCTAACATTTTGCAAGCAAATCAGACCACATTTCCTTTTTAAGGCAGCTGCATAATGACCAAATTAGAGCAAAAACAAGTTAACACTTACAATTTAGCATGAGAATCACATAAAGCTGATTGCCGCAAATCAATGAGGCGGATTGAACCTTTGGAGCTGCTATATCCTAACATATTGCAATGGCTAGGGTGGAATTCTGCTGAAGTTATCACCTCTGCAAGAATAAATAGAATACAAATTCTTTTTTTTGATAAGTAATAAGACTTTTATTCAACAAGAAAAACGCAAACAGCCATTACAGGTGTTCATGATGGTGAACACAAAAAACAGCAAACAAAAACAACTAAAAACAGAATAAGAGAAGCAACTTAAGTGGCACTACTAAGGGTAGAAAAGAACTCCAAAGCAGAAGAACAGTTTGAATAACCCCAGCACTTAGCCCATTCAAAAAGAGTATTTCGGCTGAGAACATATCAAGGAGAGAACATATCATAGAACAAAATCCTACTACTTAAATCAGAGAAACAAGTAATCAAAAGTGAAAACTATTAGTAGTTTTTCATGTACTGCTTTTAAAATTCCTAAGGACAGCTCAAACTTACGAAAAAACAGACGGGCAGTGTAGTGAAAATAAACAACTCACCAGTTTACAAGAGATGTCATACAATGAAAGATATTCCAAAATGTCTCTTTTTCTGCCACTAACCAAACCAAGCCAGGTGTAATTTCAAAAGACCAAATTGAGTCTTCTGACCAGCCACAGGCACATGCATGCACCACACATGCAAGTCTGTGACACTCACATCATGAAATCAATTCTAGTGTGGAAACATGCATCAGAAAGCATACATTAAAAGAAAGTGGGGCGTTTGATGTTCAGTACTACTACATTGTTTTGCAAGCTCTAAGGGAGATATATTTTCCACAGAGAGGTATTTGACGTGCCAAGGCTCCAAAGCAGGTCACTTTCTCCATGTGGACAGCAGCTTAAAGGAAGAATTTTTACTAATGATATTCTTAAGAAGAAAGGAATCATACTAGTAGATCAGTATTGTATGTGTAGGTGTAATGGGGAGATGGGGGATCACATGTTACTTCATTGTGAAATCGCTTATGCTATGTGCAGCTATGTCTTTTGTGTGTTTGGGGTTCAATGGGTGATATTGAGTAGTGATTGATTCTACTCAATGTCAGTGGTACTTTGGATGGTAAAAGGTCTGTGCGAGTAGAACTGTAGAAAAATATCAGAAAGGTCTGTATGAGTAAGCCTCTTAAAATCTCTTCTCTTCGGTACTTAGTTTCAATGGGCTCGTATTTGGGGTTTTCCGCATTGTATTTCAATTTCTGAATTCTTACAATCTGTTAGCTTTAGTTCTTGAACTTGTTGTATTTGTTTCTTGTTTAGAGTGTTCACCATCGTGAACACAATGTTCAGTTTTTTCAATATAAGTAATATTACCTATCAAAATAAAAATTCCATCCTACACACATTTTGAGGTGCGAGCTGGTTCCCAAGTGTTGTTTTGGAAGTACCATTGGGATAGGAATGGAACCATCCAGGATAGATACCTGAGCAGTTCAGCTTTGCTAGAGATAATGAGGCTTTGGTTTCAGACTATTTTGATTGGGTCAACAGCCAGGTGCATTGGAAACCTATCTTCATTTGAGAGGCACAAGACAGGAGTAGATTCTATGGCCCATTTTTTGGATGATCTGTATGCAGTGAAGGTAACCCCTACAGGTCCTGATAGATTGGTTTGGCTTCCATAACCTAAGACCAGATTCCAGGTTAAATCTTATAATAGAGTGCTTCGGAAAGGGCTGTAAATCCTATCCAATTTCCTTGGAAATGCAAATGGAAAATGTTAACCCCGCCAAGAGTTGCATTCTTTGTTGGGCGCAGCTTACGTCCAGTGCTCCAGTGCACTGGACGCATTGCGATTGTGACACGTGTCCAAAAATGGACACGTGTCACAATCGGTGCAGCTCTAATGCACTGGAGCACTGGACATAAGCTGCACCCTTCTTTGTTTGGGTGGCGACACTTGCGCATATTTTGACAACGGATAATCTCTGAAAGAGAGTTGTTATCATATCAGACTGGGGCTGCTGCATATCTGATGATGAATCAGTGAGTCATCTCCTGCTCCATTTTCCTATTGCTTGTGACCTGTAGACTTTCATCCTAGTTGGGATCACTTGGGTCATGCGAAGTTCTGTTATGACTATGTTGGAGTCTTGGAAGGAGCCTTGAGTTCCCGTAGATTCAAGGAAATGTGGGTTGCCGCTCCTGCTTGTCTTATGTGGTGCTTGTGGAAGGAGAAGAATCAGCGTACATATGAGGGAAAAGCATTAACTTTGCCTAGTCTTAAGTTCTGGTTTCTTAAGGTAATAAGTTCATTGATATCAAAAAATGAACACCCTAGTACACAGGGAGTGTACAAGGGGTTAAACAATCAAGAACAAAAGTTACAAGAATCTAGGAAATCAAGAAAGGAAAAAATGATTGGTTCCGCAAGGCAGCCAACCAATCCATTAGAGTTCTAAAGAAAAATAGCTTCAGGTCTGATATGGATCTCTCCTTATCCTCAAAATCCTATACTTTCTTAGCATATTCTATGACGGAGTTTTTGGATTCTTCTTATTCACCAATAATTTCTAGGCTTCTAGCTTTCTCTCCTTTTCTTTTCCTATTTCTCCTAGTAGTTATTGTTTGTTTTTACTGCATACTTGCTGTATATCTGTTTTTAATGAATTGACATTACTTAATTTCTAGACTTCTAGCTTTCTCACCTTTTCTCTTCCTATTTCTCCTAGTTGTTATTCTTTGTTTTTACAGCATACTTCCTGTATATCTGTTTCTAATGAAGTGATATATATATCCCCCTTATGTAAGGTGCAGGTATTATATAGGGAGCAGAATTATCTGACTTTTAAAGAAGTGGAAGTTTCAGATTTGCAGCTGAAGACCTTTTTCCTTTTTTTTTTTTTTTTTAATTTTTTTATTAGTACAACTGAAGACCTTTTCCCTTATATTACTATGTGAATGGTCGACTGTTTTGGGTTTCAGTGATTGTAGTTCCATTGAAGAGTTCATAGATAAATTTGTTTTTCTTTTTTCTTTTTTTTATTTTTTATTTTTATAATATAGGTGGAATCTCTTTCATTTGCTTATAATTCTTTGGATGTAATTCCTAAGATTATCTGGCATATATCTTTTGTACGTCAAGTTTTTATATGTGTATATATATATATATATATATAAGACATGGCATGAGGTAGTTTTTTATTATATAAATTCAATTAATAACAAAAAATTGTCATCCCAAAAGAAGAAAAAGAAAATATGATCTGCTAAAACAGTTTGCAACTCAAGAATGTAACTGACACTAAAATTCTTGATAAAGCCATGGATAGTAGAGTTAAAAAGCTTACCAGTCAGATCCTCCATGTTTGCAGGCTTCACATCCACAATATTAAAACTCTGATTGCTAATTTCCAAGTTCCAAAGATTTATTCGAAGATCATCCGCAGATATAAAAGTTTCACCATCACTGGAAGTGAGAGAACAAAATGATCAGTGAAAGCTTCATGAAACCATTCCAAAGATGAAAAGTGAACAGTAAACCATAATTGTGGGCATGATAGTTATAGCTCAATGCCTATAAGTTGATGATATGTAAAGAAAAATGTAAAGTTACAGTTCAATAACAAGCTGAAAACATGAATCATGAATCCCAGACATTCAGTGGCTAAATTTTGTTTTTGATAATTTAATAGTTACATTGGAGGGGGGGAGGGGGTTGGGGGGGCAATTTGAACCCTAGACATCTCCGTTGGAAGCACTAGGAAGTGTCAATTGAGCTACAAGGCTATTGGCCATTCAGTGGATATAAAATAAATAAAGGATTCAGCAGAAATCATAATGGAAGCTAAAGATGGCTCTGAGCATGCACAATTAAAAGAATGAAATAGTCATGAGCAATTTATTAGTGAATTCCAATGACTGGGATGTCTCACACGTTCAGTGATTCTGCAGCTAGCACAACTATCAGAGCCAAATAAATGCTATCAAGATACAAAATAAATCTAGAGTAATAAAGGGACCAAATAGTAACAAATTTATATAAAGACCAGTCGTACAAGTTTAGCAACTAAATTTTAGTGGCACCAATAGCTAAAAATTTTAAGGCATTCTCAATGATTTGTCTGTTTGGAATTTTATGGATTATGCCTAGAATAGGGGCTGAACTATTGGCAAACTGGCAAGGAAACTTTGGCAAGCATTTTAGTACTAATATTTGATAAGCAATTCCTTTGTCCATTATGTGGAGTATTTTGAGGGAGAGAGATGATTGAAACTTTGAAGGATCTCAAGTCTTCCATTGCAGAACTGAAGCTTTGATTTTTACAGTCCTTGTACGATTGGATGGCTACTACTTCTTGTTTTCCTTTCTCTAATTTGTTGACATTGATCATTGGTGTTGATTACCACTTAAGTTTTTGAGGTCAAATTTCCTTTAGGTGTTTTTCTTATATACTTCTTGTGTAATAGGGTTGTGACCTTTATAAGGTTTCCAATATATTATTTACTTCCACACACCCCCCACCACCCACCCCCCCCCAAAAAAAAAAAAAAAAAAAAAAAAAGAAAAACCAATCTCTCATCTATCCCTCATCCATAAACATCATCAAACAAAATGCTATATATAGATAACCAAACTTCATTGCTAGGTTATTGTAGAAGGTGGAAAAAGTGTCAACATTTAATCCCTATTTACCTTTCTCTAGAAAGATTAACTAGATAACATCAGGATGTGCATGTGCGGCTGAAGTGACAAATATGTTTCACCATCCATAGCAATTGTGAGAAGCAAGAGGAAAACAAAAGGCAGCAGTTTCCTCTAAGTACCTCAAACGGTTCTTGATTAAAAATCTATGCTTAAATCAAAATATGAAATTCAATGTGCTTTTTCAATTGTGTGGTGTGGGTGTGTGGGGGGATGCTGGAACTCAATACTAGTTGATCCAGGTCTGTTTTAGCTTAAAATCCCAGTTGCCAGCTTATGTATAACCTTTTAAACCTCATTTTTTCTAGCCACAACCATATGATTCTACATACCTTATTTTTTTATACAAAATAATAAGCTAATGAAAATAAGCTCATCCAAACATAGGTTAAACCTAAAGGCCTTCATCATTGATCTTATTGAAATAATATCTCAGGCAAACATTTAAAAGTTTAACCCTTATCTTATTGATGTGTCAAAAAATGGAAGTCAAATCAATTGATGTTCCATTCTTAAGATTAAGAAATCAGTAAAGCACGGATACATAGATAGTCAGACACAATGCCTTATTGCTTCTTAAGGTCCTAAGGACCCTAGTATAAACTAATAATACAAGTAAAAAATAATTAACTAATAACACAAGTAGTAGTTTAGCAAAAGAAATGGAGGCACCTGTTATTTGAAATGGAATTGATATGATAATCATGAGCATGAGCATATACCCTTCGACATCTAGCTACAAGACTGGTTTCATGGCTAGCTACCTGCATATTTCATAACTTTAAGTGTTAGTGCTGCATAAGAGGAGAAAACTTTCTCTTTCTAAACACACCCTCCCCCCTCCCCAACCCCCCCCCCCCCCCCCACAAAAAAGAAAAAAAAAGAAAAAAAAAGAGAGATAGACATGGGCGCACATTTAGACATGGCAACAACAAGAAAACCACATTGACCTTTAAGACTATGCTCCAGTTCTAAGAACCCTTTCATCCAATTAAAATGGGAAAAATAAATTTTACACTTTCTACAGTGCAAATATATTCACATATAGACATGGCCGCACACTCATATATTTGGATAATTCAAATAGAAAAGGCCAAAAATAAGTATTTAAATAAAAAAATTAATACAAATTTGACCAATAAAACCAAACTTTATCCAAAGAGCTGTACTCATAATACAAAAGCCCCATATCCAAGTAGACGTGACAAGCACTTGCATGAAAATAAGGTTCACACTAAAGCCCAAATCTAAGACCCAGACAAAATCATTGCTCTCTGAAGAAGGAGAGGCTTCAAGGCATGCCTTGCTGCAGCTAGGGTTTTTCTGGCTCTTGCATTCATCTTTCTTGGTGCTCAGAGCTGGTTTAAGTTATAACCTAGTGAGTAGTGGCATCAATTGATGATGATTTTTTATTTATTTTTATATACAAATAAAATTCATAACAACGTAATTCATGCCCATTTTAAGAATGTATGCATCATAAAAAACCAAAAAATAAAAATTATACAGACCAAAAAAATCAATATACTGGATCACATAAAACTACCATGGGTAAACGTAGTGAAGGAATGCCCCCAGGTGGGAATGAGAGCTCATTGTTGAGGGAACTGTATGATCTGTCTGGGCATCCTCCATTTGCAAGGTACGGTCTAGGGCTAAGTGAATTACTCGAACTAGCAACACTGCAATTTCCAACAGCTTTTGAAGAGTCCAAATTCATGTCAGAAATTTTCTTGATCTTCTTTTCTTGGACCTGCAACAGCAAAGAAATCCACAGTTTTCACATGAAGCCATCAATAATCAGAGAAAGAGAAAAATAAATAAAAAGTGGAAATCATTACATCTGTTTTGTCACTTTCTGAACCATCATACATCCATAAACCAAAAATTTAGATACATGGAAGTGAAGAACTCATAGAAAGCATTTACATGCACCAGTGTCACAATTCAATAAGATTTTTTGTACAGTATGCCTTGTTTTATATACATAGTTCTTATTTCCCCGAAAAAACAACTCACCCACACACTCAGAATTCATCCAGTGACCTCTGCTCTCCACCTTTTGCCAATGGAGGAAGGAGATGCCATTTTGTTGAGATCTCCTTGGCTGATTGTTTATACTCATGCTTATAATTTTCAGTTTGCAACATGCAACCTCATTGCATGCATGCATTTCTAGACAAGGCAAAAACCAGGATATGAAATTTGGGGGTGGAAAAAAATTATAACAGACGTATGACAAATACTGCATCCTCTGCACACAAGATTATGAACCAATACAACAGAGAAATACAAACAAATTATAAATTCTGCCAGCTGGCAATCCTTCAATCTCCATTAATTCACTTCAATGAAAGAAAAATACTTATATTCACTTCAATTGAAGTGCAGTAATTTGTGCAGAACAAATTAAAAGATAGAGACCTTGAAAAATAAAAAACGCCATAAGATGACATTCCTTTCTTACCTTCCAAAATTTAATTGTTTTGTCATTTGTGGAAAGAAGAAATAAAGCCCCGTTGGCTGTTTGACACCATCTAATTTTGTTGATTTTCTCCTCAATTTCCAAGCTCTTGAGATAGTCAAACTGACATGAAGAAATGCAGGCACAATTTTTAACATAAAAAATTTAGATCTCAGCATGCAACAGCATAGAAATGATGCAGACATGAACCAGTAACTAATTGAAAAAAAAAAAAAAAATCACCTCAGGTTCATGGCTCTGAAACTCTGTTTTATAACGGAACTCAGGATGCCTACCAATTGGATAATCCAACCTCTCCAAATCCCTTCTAGAGCCACCATGCTACACATTACAGTATACAAAGAAGTCATAATGTAACAACAAACCAGAAATGATGATGTAATATATCACTATTGCATGTAGTGAAACCTGTTAGGGCAGAAAGAACATACATCTTTCGTATCTGTCCTCTCAAAGAGTACCACCCGGCCTCCACGGTCACCAGTAGCAAGATGGTCACCCGTTTTGTCAAATTCAATTGCAGAAATTATATCAACTGCAGAGGGAAAAACAGACAAACTAACTAAGAAATCCCATTCTACCTGCTCATACTATTGAAGATTTAAATGCCTAGACTAGAAATCGCAAAGAAAACAACTTGACACTATTGTGTTTAATGTGGTGTATTTGGAGGGAACACAATATCCGTACGTTTGGGGATGTAGAGAGTTTGGGAGATCAACTCCTTGCCTCATTTGTTGGCACTTTGTTTGATTGATTGGTCTCGGGCTTGGAATCCCACATCTACTGATTCCCTCCCAATGTTTATTGACTCTCGTCTTTCTTGTACATAGCATTTAGTTTTCTTTGTATTTATTTGGCTGGTTCATGCTTGTTTTGCATAAAGTAGCCTTCTCTAATAAAAATTTTGACTTATCAAAAAAAAAAAAAATTGCAAAGAATACAAAAGGTAAATATAATATGCCACTGCTAGTCTGCCACCCCTTCTAGTATTGCAATATCTCTTCATTACAAGCAAAAATTTCCTACATAGAAACTGAAAAGGTTGTGTATAAATTTCAAATGAATTACCAACAAGGTTTATACCTCAGAAGCAAATCACCCAAACAAAATTTATGAATGAATGGATCAAAGTAATTTTTTTTTTATAGATAACGAAAAATTTTATTAAGAAAAAATAGCCAACCTGAGTACATTGGAGATGTACTGTGGGGGCAAAAATCAAGAACCAAAATTACAATGATTAAGTAAAAGAGGAAGAGAAAAACAAGAAAAATGCGACAGGGCTACACTCCAAACAAGGAGAGTGTGTAAGAAAAGGACTTAATCTCCAACAAGGACCATTCACATCCCTCAAAACAGTGAGCATTTCTTTCCCTCCAAATACACCACATCAAACAGTGCGGCACAAGTCTCCAAAAATCTATATTGCGATGCTACCCAAATTTACCTTGCCAAGATTCAAACAACTCAATAACCTTAAGTGGCATAACGCAATGCAGCCCAAACAAACAAAACACCAATGACCACAACTCATAGGCTAAGGGACAATATAGCAAAAGATGATCCACCAACTCTCCACACCTCTTGCATATGTAACACCAATCAAGAACAACAATACGCCTTTTGTGAAGGTTATTAGCTGTAAGAATCTTAATTAAAGAAGCTGACCATGAAAAGAAAGCCACCCTTGGAGGAACCTTCGATTGTAATATATAGCAAGCATACATATTAGTTTGAAATTTTATTAACAACTAGCGTCTAAAGCTAATTTTGCCACTCTACTTCAAACATCCTAAACCTAAAACAGAAGCACATACTTCCGGGTATTTGTTTTGTTTACAATAATGATGCACTAGAGTTCAAAACTTTTGTGCAGTTTAATGATTTAACTATTGGATTCTTATAGACCTTCAATTCTCTATTTTAAATGATCTAAATTTATTGCATCAATGAAGAAGATAGGAGCTCCACCATTACATCAATGAAATTGCCTCATCAGACATACTGACTCGACAATCCTTGTTTCTCAATCACCAAATGCGCGGCACCTCTTTCACCACGAGATTAGTCATCTCACCTACCCTCTCACATTCTCCTTTTAAACTGCCCTCTCCCATATCCCACATCATACTTGAGATCCAAATAACAAGGCTTACAATGACTCTGCAGTTTGGTTTTCACCAAGTGCACTCAATTATAAGAAAATGGCAGAGCACCATTGCACATATCCCTGAATCTGGAAAAAAAAAAGGTATTTAACATACTATCCATATTTACATGAACATTCTCAAGGCACCATTACTATCACTTTGGCTAATAAATTTTACAAAACTAAGTGATAGTCCCAGCTAGCTAGCAACAGCTGTCGAACAGCCAAATTCTGCTTGAAATTGAAGTAGCAAAATTATAACTTAATCCATGCACTAACAAACCAAAATCACAACTCCAAAACTAAAAGCATAATCAATAAGATCCCAGATTAAACACGTGAATTCACGCATTTACAACTAAAAAGGAACCAATTCCAACCCCACAACAAGTGCATGCACCAAAACCAAACCCACAAACTAACTCAACCAAGCTCACTTCCACACTCTCCATTTTCCCAATCCAATGAATACCAAATGCAAAACTCAATCATCACAATCACAATTCACATGCACAAACACTCAAACCCAACTATTCTGTCCCCAAATCACAAAACCCCCCACAACCCAACACCCAAGACAACATTTCCTCCAATACCCACATCCCAAAATCACAAATTCCCAACGACCCATGATCCAAAATGGATCCAAACCCCTAAAACAAACCCTAATCCCAATACTTTCCACAAAATATCACTTGGATCCAAATACAGGCACAAATAGCAACAATTCTCACAAATTGATAACATTACCAAAAAAAATTGAAAACATTATATAATAAATATATTTATATATATACCTTCCTGAACTTCTTCACCAGCTGTGCGTTCTCCAAAAACCTGAGAGAATTTCCACTCCAGAGGCTGAGGTGGGTCCACCGGAGCTGCGACGACCTCATCACCACCGTTCATTGTGCTCTCCCCCACTAAATCAAACGGTAACCAATCAAATTCAAATCCAAATCCAAACCAATCCAATAATCACTGCATCGAAGATCGATCGCTCTTTTGGGTTCGCAGAGATCATAGCTTCAATCAAAACCCCAGCAATGAAAAAAAAAAAAAAAAAAGAGTAAAAAGAATTCACAAAATCGTTTGGGTTTTCTTTCTATTTCTATCCAAAAAGTCAACCTTGTATTAATGTTTAAAAAAAAAGCCCACTTTATCACCTTGAAGTTTAACATTTTTAGGGAAGGTCTGGGTCCAGTGCTTTCAGTGCACTGAATTTGGTCAAATGATAACACGTGTCCAAAAATAAACACGTGTCATAATCCCAACAGGTCTAGTGTCACTAAACACTAGACTTTATTCGGACCCAACATTTTTTTCCATGTTGTAGGCCTCATAAATAAAAATTACAAGAGTAAGTACACGACATCCAACTTTGAAGATGTAATGTCATATCATCCAGAAGATATTAAAAACATATACCATTTATATTAAATTATTTTAATGTATTAACAAAAAAATTATTTTAAAGTTATTTTTTCTTATTTTTATTCTAAAAGTCTAAAAAAATAATAGTTTTTTTTTTCCAATGTAAGCTACATTTAAACATAAATCTTTTATTTGAGAAAAAAAATTATCAAATAAGCTATTGAAATCCATAAGTTAATATTAATATATAATTTCTAATTAATCTGCGCATCATATGGACACATTTTTTTATTATTATTATAAAAAATAGAAATTATACTCTAGTCTAATCTAAGTATATATATGTATGAAATTTCATTAAAAAGACTTGAACCTCGACTCTTGAACCCCTCCCCCACACCCCTTAAACATTTGTAAAGTAACAGTTGCACCAAATGTGTATGGTAGTATATGGACACATTTTAGTTTAACATAATAAATTGAAATTCCAACTAAAATTAGTGATGATAAGGTGTGGTTGTTTATATATATATATATATAACTTTAGATTGTTTTTGTTGGGCTTTGCTTAGTTAAAGAATTTCAGTTAAAATAGTGAAAGGCATGTGAGAGGTAGAGGGGGTGCAAACTGCAATATCCCGGATCCTAATCCAAAAATTTCAACATTTCTATCCAAAAAGTCAACCTCGTATTAATGTAAAAAAAAAAAAAAAAAAAAAACCCACCTTATCACCTTGAAGTTCAACATTTTTTTGCTTGTAGGCCCATAATTAAAAATTACAAGAGAAAGGACATGACATCCTACTTTTTGACTTGAAGATGTAGCGTAGTTTGGCATTGATTATTTTTGTTAGTTTATTTTACTATTTAACTTATTTTTGCTACTATTTATAAGTTTATTGTATTTTTTTGTACTATTTTATGGATCTCATTGTACCATTTCAGCTAACTTTTACCTTTATTTACAGTACTTTTAGTAAAAAAATTTCAGTTTTAACTAAATAAAGTGTTGNCACAAAATCGTTTGGGTTTTCTTTCTATTCTAATTCAACCATTGAGGCATAAAGGAAATTAGTAAAACCAAAAAAAAATATAAAAAAATAAAAGGGCCACTTTTTTCTCTCTCTAAATTTTATTTCTCTCTCTCTACAATGAAAAATAAATAAAATTTTATTTGAATTTTTTTTTTTTTTTGGGAGATTAAAATGTGAGTGACTGAGCAAAGCGCTCTTCGGCTTTGGGCTTCGGAGAGAACCAAAAAACACATATACACACACAACCTCGTTCTTTGTCTAGTTCTCTCTCAATAATGGGCTTGTAATTTTTGATTTTTTTAATGTTTTTTGTTTGGGGGTTATGACAGAGTTACCTGGCAAAGTGATTGGCGTTGACGTGGCGGGATGTTATTGGGTTGGACAGAGGAAAAGTAGTGAGAACTTTGGGGTTTGATTGGTTGTTGACATTTGGGTGTTTTTAAGTGTGTGCGCGGTAAATGATTGGAAAATTTTTAGTAGCTGTTTTTTTAGGATTTTGTGGAAGGATGAACGATGCGGATAGATATCTTATGGATAAAATAATTATTGTTATTAGAGAAAAAAAATATTTTTACAGAGTGGTTAAGCTGTTAAGAAGTCACCACATACAGGAGTTACTTTTTTTTTGCTTCTATAACTGAGTTTATATTAAAGGGAATGTGAGAAGGGATTTTTTTTTTTTTTTTTTCATTATGACATGAATGTCTTTGCATTTTCTTTTTATTTTTTAGAAATTTTTTGTTCTAATTATTTTATTTTATTTTGGGGTTTAATTGTAATGAAGTGCAATTAAGTTGAGAAGTCGTTTGATCCAATCGTTCTGGAAGAAGGGGGAACTAGAATACTAACATGGATACGTTGCATTGGGTTGTTGATAAAAACATAAATGATGAAGCTATATAATGTTTTAGCATATTTGTCATACATATTTACATCTCACAAACATAACCAATTGCTTGATTTTGACCTTTTTGATTGGCCATTGGATAAACGTAGTATAGTTGGCTTCTATGAGGCTTTGGAGTTTTCCAAGCCAATCCTCATCATGGATTTCGACAAATTCATTTATATTCTTTACATGTCATAAATCAAATATCCATCATTTTATCACATAGACATTATGACCAATCCTAAAATGATTTCGGTTCTTAAATTATTTCTTAGCAGATTGATTTTTTTTTTTTTCTTTTCTTTTCTTTTCTTTTCTTTCTTGTAACTTTCAAAATTTTGAAATAGGTTTGTTCAATTTTGATTTAATTATATGTGGCCTTGAAGTTTTTTGGACCATTGCAACATGGTGACAGGGCCTTGAATTGATTTATTGCAATTATATGGCATTATTGGATTCATGATGATAGTGTAAAGAGTGAAGTCACTCTCGCACTAGCTTTACAATAATGTCAATAAATGAAGGTCAGCAAAAGCAAACTTGTCATAGGCTCTCAAAACCTTCTCTAATTCATAGGGTATGGCACAAGTCAGAATACGATTAGTTGGACATCAAGAGAGGGAGGCACTAGATGCACCACCAAACAAATAGAAAATATAAAACTAGCAGGACAATGAGGCTGAGCAAACAATTTTTTTTTTTTTGGAGAGAGAGAGAACAATGTAATTGCCTTCATAATTTTTTTAAAATTTATCTATTAAAGATTTATTGCATTTATGGCTTACTTACTGATTGGTAGCCGTATATGCAGGATTTAATTATAGATATTTTGAATAATGATAAGAAATTTTACCATTAAACAAAAAAGAATGATTTGTTTAAATATTTAATAAAAAATTTGCACATAAAGGCTAATATATCTTCTAATTGGGCTTATCATGAATGCATTTCAATATTGCACCAGAGAATCTACCCAATCTAAGTTCCTAATGTCTGGGATAAGGCCCAAACCGTAGTGCAAACCTAATCAACCCAATACTTGAAATCACAATCTAATAAGAGTAATTGATCTTTTACACTTTTATTTTTTAATCGAATGAAAAAAAGGATCTTTAGTGTGAACTTATCGATCTCAAGTAAAATAACGGTAATAAATAATACCACATAAAATACGGAGCCTTGATGGGATTATAATTGCAGGTTTTGATATTTCACATTTGTTGATGTACAAGTGTACACATTACACCCATAATTTCATACATATGGTATTCACATTTTTTTTTTATTGACATCCACTTTTAAATATGAAAAGTGTGATGTGTACGACTAATGTATGATAAGGAGTGTGTGAGAATTAATATCTATTTTATATGGACCAACCAGAGAACCACTCTCTTTTCAGTTTTATAATCGATCCAATTTTTAAAAACATATCGATGTAAATTTTTTTTTTTTTTGAGAATGATGTAATTTTTACCTGTATCAAATTGATTGTAATATATGTATATGTATATATATATATATATAGATACTCTCCAAACTTATTTATTGATGTATGATGACTCCCCACCAATTAACATTAAGATCGATTAATGCAATAGTTATTAAGAGCTGAGATTGAATTTTTTTTTTTTTTAAATACAACTTTCAATTTCAATTCTTGAATAATAATAATAAAAAGTAA
Organism: Quercus suber; assembly: GCF_002906115.3. Classification (NCBI taxonomy): domain Eukaryota; kingdom Viridiplantae; phylum Streptophyta; class Magnoliopsida; order Fagales; family Fagaceae; genus Quercus; species Quercus suber. The sequence continues at coordinate 726,010 of NW_027069645.1, read as the reverse complement.
AAAGAAAAGTAAAAGAATTAAAGTTAAAATAGTGAAAAGGCTTGTGAGAGGTGGTGGGGGTGCAAAGTCAAGTGCACCTAATTTCTGCATCAATCCTTCTTCATTTGGCCAGCCTCCACAATCAATGCATTCGTCTTCCTTATTCATTCAAGACGCAAACCAAGGCTTTCCAAACAAGCCACAGTTGCATGGACTCATGCAACTTCCTGATCTTCAAAGCAATAGTAACAATTCCTCACCAGCTGCTAGTCTCTTTAACCTTAGTTTCTTTCCTAATAATAACAGTTCCCCGGGTGGTATGAGCAGTGGAGACAATGTCAATATCTCTAGCACCAATTTATCATCTTCGGGCTTATTAATGCAAGACCAGCTCAACAATAGCAATGGTGGCAGCCAAGGGACAACGCTATTCTCTACTAACATGGGTGATCATGTTGGCTCTGGTGTCTCTTCTCTCTACAGCAATTCTTTGCCTCCTGAAAACATAACTTCACATATGTCTGCCACTGCATTGCTTCAAAAAGCTGCTCAAATGGGATCAACTACAAGCAGCAACAATAGTTCTTCTATGTTAAGAGGCTTGGCTAGCTCTAAATCCGAGAAGCAAAATGTGTTGGCCAACTTTGGTATTAGTTTTGGCAATGATAATGGAGGCGAGAGCCTAAGATCACATATAGAAAGTGGAAACCCATCTTCAAGGGTAATGAATTCTCTTGCTAATGCAAGTTCTTCCATGTTTGGACGTGGACAAGATAACACTTTGGTGGGTTCAATGGCAGTGGGGTCACGTTGGACCAGCACCATAGTAACACGAATTTCAGCACTGTGGATGAGGCCAAGTTGCATCAAAATCTGGCTGTGAACTTTGGAGGGTCTGACAAGTTGACATTGGATTTTTTGGGCGTGGGAGGAATGGTAAGGAACATGGGTGGAGGGTATTCACAAAGAGAACAATGCAATCAATATGAGTTCTTTGGAACCCGAATTAAAGACAGCCCAGCAGGCAAGTCAAGCATTTGGAAGCACAACAATGCAATGAACTTATTATATCCAATAGAAATAAAACAGTATTCCATTCTAGTTAGGTTTTGCATGTTCGTTAAATATGTATGAACAAAATTATAACCCTTTTTTAACCCTATAGGGTTTCATTCCAATTTATGCATGCCTAATTTCTTTTGCTACGTTCAACTTTTTTTTTTTCCTCTTGGTCAACGCTTTGATCCCATTTCAGCTATTATATTAAGTTATACTATATTACCTTTCTTGCCTAGTTAGAGGTTACCAAAAAATAAAAAAGGACTTCGAAAGCATGTTCTTCTCTCAAATAACGATGCATGTGTATCCAAAATATTCGTAACATATGCAATCAATAAAATTACTTCACATAGAAATTTCTAGCTCTTACAGGTTTGTTTTGAAGTCCACAAATGAGGTAAGCCATGTTGAGTAAGACTGTCAAAAATAAAGACTGTCCCTTCACTCTTTGAGAATCTTCACAAGCATGACTACCTCTCAACAGAATCGACAAACGAGAATTTTATTACTTATTTGTCCGATTGCAACGTTCTGGCACACATGTGAGATGGATGTTGATATATAATCAACAAGAGAGAGAAAAGAAAATAATGCTGTCTAAGTTTTCTTTAATATTCAGAAGAATTTGTTCGGCCACCTAATACCTAATCCTAATACACTAATAATAAAACAAAGCATTGCTGAATTTAAGGGCTCCTTGTTGACATTCTATTGAAATTTTTACAAACTTTTCTTTTAATTCTAGTTTCTCACCTCGTTGACCCATTTTGAATTACGCTCTCTCTCTTCGATAACAAGCACTCCCATGAAAAATCTCACGTTAGAATTCACTTTCATGGTATCTTTGTGGGTTTTTTTTTTTTTTTTTCTTCCCCAATACTTTTGACAGACTGAGAGTTGAGGTCATATTTTCTGCATCAATCAGAAACAGCAGAGAAAAGCAGCGAGCATTGTTTTTAGAGTAATTATTAGAAACTCATGTGGCAATTTTGTCGTGTTTGCTGTCTCTTCTTTCCATTCGTGGAATCCTCAGTCCGTGACTGTCTGTGGGATAGTTTTCCTTTCAAATGTTCAACTACGGCACTACAATAAGTTAATTTCATTGGTAGTTAATTTAGATATAATTACTCTTAATTATAAGGATTTTGACCTCTAGCTATTGCACCGTGCAATTACTATACCAATGTGAGGTGTAAAAATTATAATAGGATAAAATCATAAAAAAAAAAGATTAATTTTTTTACCCTATCAACTTTTATATCTCACATGAAGGTAATAATTACATGGTATAACTAGATCTCAATCCAAATTATAAAGAAATTATAATGTATTTTTAAAATTACAAATTTACAATTCGTCCCGCATTTAAATTGTCTATCCCATTATTCAAATTAATAGTTTAGGCTTTTGTACTTAGGCAAGATTTCATACGATCAAAAAAGTTTTGGAGATCTCAATTCAGTGCATTATGTGCAATCAGTTAAACAAATACGTAATGTCATATATCATTTGCAAGATATTAAAAATATATACCATTTATATTAAATTATTTTAATGTTATTGTTTACTTATTTTTATTCTAAAAATCTTTTTAAAAAAAAAAGATTTTTATTCCAATGAAAGCTAGATTTAAACATAAATCTTTTATTTGAGAAAAAAAAGATCAGATAAGCTATTGAAATCCATTAGTTAATATATAATTTCTAATTAATCTGCATCATTTTTTTTTTTTTTTGAGAATCCAATTAATCTGCATCATATGCATTTTAGTTTAACTTAATAAATTGAAATTCCTACTAAATTTAGTGATGATAAGGTGTGGTTGTTTATATATATAGTTCTAGAATAATTTTTGTTGGGCTTTGATTAGTCCAAGCCTGATAGTTATAATGGAAGAAACTACAACGTAATGGGCCTCTAAGTTTGATGGGCATCGCAACACATGTTGGACTTAAAGCCCAATATAGATCACATACCCCACCACGCAGTAATGAACCACAAAAACTAATAGAGTAGAAAAAAATATCTCGCCCTGTTTGGTACAGGAATTCAAACACATATTTTCAGTTTTTAAACAATATTACACGTATTTCTATATATTTTTTCACCCACACGTATTTTTCAAAAAAATTGAAAACTGTTATTTAAACACACGTACCAAACGGGTCCTCTATCATGCGATCTTTGACTTTTCAAGTTTGATAGATTGACAAAACACCAATGGGTGAGACTAAAGAACACCCGTCTTAATATATAGGGCATTCCAACAAAGGGGCTTAAGCCAAATCCGATTTAAAGAGTAAAGTTTTAGCACAACCCACTAAACTTCTAGAGGTAGAAACAACTTGAAATTCATGTCAAAAGCCTTGTAATTTGATGAGTTCAACAGATTAACATCTTTTGATATTTTTAATAGAGATATTCAGATTCAAATCTTCCCTTTCTTGTTGTAACAATCAAATTATTTTAAAAAAGAAAAAAAAAATAATGATTATTAGACTATTCTAAAGTTGTTGATATTACCAATATTTATAAATGAAAAAAAAAAGAAAAAGATCATTAGCAGGATTAAACTTAGGTAGAGATTTAAATATAAATCTAATTATGTTTATTTTCAATACATCTATGTGTATGCATTGATTACAAGCTAGTATTATATTCAAGTAGAAGCGGAGAGAATATTCAATTTAATTGACTTTAGCTAGGAATATTAATGATAAGATTGTATGGTTGGAGGATTTCCCTGCATTTGCTATTGAAGTTTTGTATTTGGACACTTTATAAGGATTAATGAAGTATGGTTTCAGATTCAAAATTTTTTTTTTATTGACTTTAGATAAATAAATGCACTCCAGTTTCTTGTTAGGTGTCCTCTAAATTATTCTTTAATTTTTATATCAATTATATCTACAATCATGTAATCCTAAAAAATATTTATATAAAATAATTAAAATTATTAGTCTTTAATGTAATATTATAAATGTGTACAGTCCATTACTTACTAGTAATTATGGTTGTTTTTAATTGTACCATGCATGTGCACTTGATTATAAAGTGTTATGATATGTTTATACTTTATATTGATGGTTAATATAAAATAAATTACATATTATGTTTACGCAGATGTTATATCACCAATATAAACATATTAATAAATATTTTTATGCATATGTTTTCTGCATTTCCCACCATTGTCTCCCTTTGTAGGAATCACAAAGAGATTGCTTGGCAAAATTTAAGTTTCTTCCATGCATAACGTGGAAAAGTTTTAAATGAAATATTTGTTTTGGACTATTGTATCTAACCATTGAAACATTTGCAGAAATAATTCACTTCGTTTATGTCATTGTGAAGATGATGAGTCAAAATATGTAAGGAGTTATGGAACTCAATCATTTTGCCCTATAAGAATGCCCTATAAGAATAGATATATTGATGTGAAGTTTATTGGTGCACTATCGAGTTATGTTTCAATTATTATTAAAGAATGTTTGCCACCCCATTTGGTTACATGAGTCTTGTCCCTATTCCTCTTGATGATTGCTTATTTCTATGTTTAGCTTGACTTTTATGTAAGGGTCGTCAATGGGCCGGGTCGGGCCGGCCCGGCCCATTTTTACTTGGCCCATGGGCACAATGGGCTGGGCATAATAGGCTATTAACTAGTTAATGGGCCGGGTCGGGCTGGGCCGAAAGAGAAAATCTTAGCCCATGACCCTACCCATGGGCAATGCCCATTTTGTTTTTAGCGAGTTGGGCTATCGAGTTGGGCCTAATGGGTCACCCATGGACTTGTGTTAGCATATTATTTTATTATTTTTATAAAGAAAGAATCAATTTTTTATAAGTTAGTTAATGGGCCGGGTCGGGCTGGGCCGAAAGAGAAAATCTTAGCCCATGACCCTACCCATGGGCAATGCCCATTTTGTTTTTAGCGAGTTGGGCTATCGAGTTGGGCCTAATGGGTCACCCATGGACTTGTGTTAGCATATTATTTTATTATTTTTATAAAGAAAGAATCAATTTTTTATAAGAAAATAATCAATCAATTTTTTTAAAGGAAAGAATTAAATAATTTAATACTTAATTACAAATTTTTTACAGTCAAATCTATTTAATTTTTTGTTTTGTTGATGAAAACCTATTTAATTTTTTATTTATTAAGGCTTTAAATAGTTTTTTTTTTTTATCTTTAATAAAAAAAAATGTCAAATGGTTAATTCAAATTTAATAGACTACTAGAAAAATATATATTTAGTAAACTAAGTTTAGCACAATTACTTTGGATATCTTAATGGTTGAGGGAGTTCTCTTAAGAAATTCCTCTATGATATCTCAAGATCAATCCTTCATACACTTTCTATATATTTTTGTTATGAATTATGAGTTATTAAACTAGGCTAATAGGTTAGGCCAACGAGCTGGGCAACGGGTTGGGCTACTGGGCTAGCCCACCGGGTACCTATGGGCATAAAAACTAGCCCATGGCCTGACCCACTGGGCTAGTGGGCTACCCATGGGCCTCAATAACAACGGGCTGGACCGCCCATTAGCCCGGTGGGCCGTCGAGTTTCTGGGTCGGGCTGTGGGCCATGGGCTATTTGATAACCCTTACTTTTATGGTGTTTGTGCACTATTTTTGCAAGTCAACATAAGTATTTATCGTTTTGCATTGGATTGCTGAGTGATCAATTTGGTTTATTGCTTGACTATGATTAAATTATTTTTTTCTGTTGGGAAATTTTTTCCTGATTTGATTAATTATTAAATTTGTTAATTTCGTGCAAAATTAATCACACAGGGATCTTAACTCTCTTTTTTTCACAATCCTTCTCAAGAACAAGAAAGACTGAGCTAAGGGAAGCCAAAAAGAAACAAGGCCAAAAAAAAAATACCCAAAAAACAATTTCATGTAACTCACATCTTTGAGAAGTAAATATACCTTTTTTAAGGAAAAAAAAAATACTTAATAGCACAATGGCTGCTCTAAGCTCTTTTACATATGTGCTTGTCAACTTGAAAGGCACATGCTATGCCACATTCCGTGCACTAATTTCTAGCCTTGTTTAGCATAGCAAGGCACGTTTGTTTAGCCTCATTCTCAATCTACCTTTGGTACTCCAAATTCTTTTCAATCATTCTTTGCTTCTCCTCAACCTTACACTCTTCCTCAACCTTAAGTGTATGATGCAGCAAAATACACAAAGCATACTAAAAATCAAGTGGACACATCTGCACAAAGAGCTAACCTTTGAAACAATAGCAAAAGCTTTGAATTTATTTACTAACAAATGATTCAATTACAATGGTTCAAAGAATTTACACTACTAAGCCTAAAGGTTGAACTAGCTGTAATGGAAAGTAAATAATTGATTACAAAATCTGTTATAAAAGTAGTTACATCAACTAACGGTCATGTACACTAATGGATTTAAACTACCAACAATTAACTATGAAGCCTTTCAATTATACTAAGATGCCCTTGCATTAATGTAAGATCCCATTCCTCTTGCTCTAATTCATTAGTAATTACAAAACCAGCAACCTTAGGATCAAGAGGATAATGTCTACTATGTGCAGCTAGAAAGGAACTAGAGCATAATAGATTTATGCCTAGTAAGTAGGAGCACATTTTGCCTCAAATCTCCACAATTGACATGTTTTAGCCAAGCAAAAAGAAAGAGGTTCCATATATTTTTGCTGCTCCTCACTGCCTCCAGTTGTCTACAATAAGAGAATTGCATATTGTTAAGACATTCATTTGCATGATAAATTCTGTATACTATATAAACGAAATTACAATAAAAAGAAAGAAAACAATAACCAATGTATATGACCATAAATTCTTTAGCGTTTCTGTGACCTATTTTTCTTCTTTTTATTTTTCGATTTTCCCCGGTCCTTGTCTTTCACCATCGCCTCCTTTTTCAATGTTCTTCTTGTCATCAAGATCAAGCTCGGACAATGGAGCATCTATTGTAACATTAGGCTTCTTTGTAGCATCTTTGTCAGCCATATTCACTAGTTGTGCCTATAAAGAAGAGATTTATCCCAAAAAACATTAAATCCTAAGATGAAAAGGTACTAAAAACATTCAATAGAATAGCCCAGAAGATAAAACACAGACCTGTATGAATGACTTCAACAATGGCACAATAATTGATTGATGGTCAAAAGAAGATATCATCATAAGTTTCTCCCATGTATTCAACATGGCAGCGTAAGTACCCAAGATTATAGCATCAAGTGTGAAAAATTGAAAAAAATAAACATAGTGAGATCCAATGGCAACAAAAAATTATCTAATTTCTTATATTTCAGAATCATCCCATCTTTAAGAAGGACAAATTTAAGAGTAAAAACTACAGTGCATCTAACCAAATATTTCATATGTTTCAAACTATTTCATCTAAATTTGGAACCATCTATGGAGAGAACATAGATATAAAATTTAAAATTTGGTACCGTACCTTCCCAATTAGCTGATCTTTATGCATCTGGATTAACATTTAAATGTCCTTGTCTGCTTTTGCTTCTAAAATGATCCTAATGATTTTTCACTCTAGTTTTTGCATCTCATCATCACTTTTCTCCTTCTTAATCTCTTGTTGCCGCTATAAAAAGAGTGACTTGTAACTCTGTGAGTTTCCGGATTTATCTTCTTCGACATATTTGTTCTCCATATCTTGCCACAGGTTCCCCTATCTCCAATGCTTGTATTTCTTCTCCCATGTGTTCTTTAGCCGATGCATTTCAGCCTGAATGATCTTAAGAAGTTCCATTCTTAGTCATTTCATATCTTCTTTATAATTTGTCCACTCCTCCAATTTCTCCCTAATAGGCTCGTCACCTTCAAATAACCACTAAACAATATGATCTCCATATTCCTGACCTGAACTTTTGCTTTCATCAAACAGTGGAATCAGATGAGACAAGTCATTACTTAAAACAATCCCCTTATGAACAATTTTAGGATCACCTCTAAGTTTGTCTCTCATGATACTAGTGTGAAGACTTCGTAATCTGCAAGAAGTCCCAAGTTCTTCTTTCAAGAAGGCCAAGACCCTTTTTAGCTCCAGTTCATTAAGAAACAGCACCGAGACCAGTGCCCTATTCATCAAATAGTACTTAAGTAGCATTTCTAAGATTCGATTATTTAGAATTTCCAATGTCAAGCCCTTCAACATATCAAGACGACTCCGAGCAAAACATTCAGTCTATATAAGCACTTCCAATATCGACTGAATTTTCTTAATTAAATTGTCGCAGTTGATATCGTTACAGTAAGGCCAGGGCTTCTAAATTAAATCTTGTGACTCGTCTTGATCGTCGGACTCATTTCTTGACCAATCTTCCACTAATTTTGCAGCGGCAGTCACATCCACAGGCCTTCAATCATCAATTTCAATTTCTGAGTTAGGAACAGGTTTTAGAGCCACAGAATTACACTCATATTGAAAAGGATGTCAATGCTTAGTCGTCATATGCTCTTTATATTTTCCAACATCCAAGAACGTGTTTCCGCAACAACAACACACCAAAAACTTCCAATCAAAATCATTTGACATTACCGCACAGTCCACATCATTTGACAACTCCGCTTTCGCCCTCTGCCCCATCGATTTATCCCGAAAAACATTAAATCCTAAGATGACAAGGTACTAAAAACATTCAATAGAACGGCCTAGAGGATAAAACACAAACCCACATGAATGACTTCAACAATGGCACAACAATTGATTGATAGTCAAAAGAAGATATTATCATAAGTTTCTCCCATGTATTCAACATGGCAGCATAAGTACCTAGGATTATAGAATCAAATGTGAAAAATAGAAAAAAAATAAACATAGTGAGATCCAATGGCAACAAAAAATTATCTAATTTCTTATATTTCAGAATCATTCCATGTTTTGGAAGGACAAATTTAAGAGTAAAAATTATAGTGCATCTAACCAAACATTTCACATGTTTCAAACTATTTCATCTAAATTTGGAACCATCTATGTAGAGAACATAGATATAAAATTTAAAATTTGGTACCGTACCTTTCCAATTAGCTAATCTTTGTACACATGGATTAACATTTTAATGTCCTTGTCTGCTTTTGCATCTAAAATGATCCTAATGATTTTTAACTCCAGTTTTTGCATCTCATCATCACTTTTCTCCTTCTCAATCTCTTGTTGCTGCTTTCAAAAGAGTGACTTGTAACTCTGTGAGTTTCCAGATTTATCTTCTTCGACATATTTGTTTTCCATATCTTGCCACAGGTTCCCCTGTCTCCAATGCTTGTATTTCTTCTCCCACGTGTTCTTCAACCGGTGCATTTTAGCTTGAATGATCTTGAGAAGTTCCATTCCAAGTCTTTTCGTATTATTTTTTTTATAATTTGTCCACTCCTCCAATTTCTCCCCAATAGGCTCGTCACCCTCAAATAACCATTGAACAATATGATCTCCATATTCCTGACCTCAGCTCTTGCTTTCATCAAATAGTGGAATCAGACGAGACAAGTCATCACTTAGAACAATCCCCTTATGAATGATATTAGGATCACCTCTAAGTCTGTCCCTCATGATACTAGTGTGAAAACTTTGTAATCTACAAGAAGTCTCAAGTTCATCTTTCAAGAAGACCAAGACCCTTTCTAGCTCTGGTTCATCAAGAAACAGCACCGAGACCAATGTCTTATTCCTCAAACAATACTTAAGCAGCATTTCTGGGATTCGTTTTTGCAGCATTTCCAATGTCAAGCCCTTCAGCATATAAAGATGACTTCGAGCAAAACATTCAGTCTGAATATACACTTCCAATATTTACTGAATTTTCTTGATTAAATTGTCGCAGTTGATATTGTTACAATAATGCTAGGGCTTCAACTTCAAATATTGTGACTCATCTTGACCTCCGAACTCATTTCTTGACCAGTCTTCCACCAATTTTGCGGCGGCAGTCATATCCACTGGCCTTTAATCACCGATTACAATTTCTGAGTTAGGAACAGGTTTCGGAGCCACAGAATTACGCTCATATGGAAAAAGACGGCAATGCTTGGACGCCATATACTCTTTATATTTTCCAACATCCAAGAATGTGTTTCCGCAACAACAACACATCAAAAACTTCCAATCAAAATCATTTGACATTTCCGCATAGTCCACATCATTTGACAACTTCGTTTTCGCCCTCTGCTGCATCGATTTATCCCGAAAAACATTAAATCCTAAGATGACAAGGTACTAAAAACATTCAATAGAATAGCCCAGAGGATAAAACACAAACCCACATGAATGACTTCAACAATGGCACAACAATTGATTGATAGTCAAAAGAAGATATCATTATAAGTATCCAGGATTATAGCATCAAGTGTGAAAAACTGAAAAAAAAATAAACATAGTGAGATCCAATGGCAACAAAAATTATCTAATTTCTTATATTTCAAAATCATTACATGTTTAGGAAGGACAAATTTAAGAGTAAAAACTATAGTGCATCTCACCTAACATTTCACATGTTTCAAACTATTTCATCTAAATTTGGAACCATCTAAGGAGAGAAAATAGATATACCATTTAAAATTTGGTACAATACCTCCCCAATTAGGTGATCTTTGTGCATATGAATTAACATTTTAATGTCCTTGTTTGCTTTTGTTTCTAAAATGATCCTTATGATTTTTAACTCCAGTTTTTGCATCTCATCATCACTTCTCTCCTTCTAAATCTTTTGTTGCCGCTTTAAAAAGAGTGATTTATAACTTTGTGAGTTTCAGAACTTATCTTCTTCGACACATTTGTTCTCCATATCTTGCCACAAGTTCCCCTGTCTCCAATGCTTGTATTTCTTCTCCCACGTGTTCTTCAACCGGTGCATTTCAGCCTGAATGATCTTGAGAAGTTCCATTCCTAGTCTTTTCATATCTTCTTTATAATTTGTCCACTCCTCCAATTTCTCCCCAATAGGCTCATCACCCTCAAATAACCACTGGAAAATATGATCTCCATATTCCTGACCAGAACTCTTGCTTTCATCAAACAGTGGAATCAGACGAGACAAGTTATCACTTAAAACAATCCCCTGACGAATAATTTTAGGATTACCTCTAAGTCTGTCCCTCATGATACTAGTGTGGAGACTTCGTAATCTGCAAGAAGTCTCAAGTTCTTTTTTCAAGAAGGCCAAGACCCTTTCTAGCTCCCTTTCATCAAGAAACAGCACCAAGACCAGTGTCCTATTCATCAAACAGTACTTAAGCAGCATTTCTGGGATTCAATTCTTTAGCATTTCCAATGTCAAGCCCTTCAGCATATTAAGACGACTTCGAGTAAAATATTCAGTCTGAATAAGCACTTCCAATATCGAATGAATTTTCTTCATTAAATTGTCGCGGTTGATATCATTACAATAAGGCCAGGGCTTCAAATTCAAATCTTGTGACTCGTCTTGATCTCCGGACTCATTTCTTGACCAATCTTCCACGAATTTTGTAGCGGCAGTCACTTCCACTGGCCTTCAATCACTGATTTCAATTTCTGAGTGAGGAACCGATTTTAGAGCCACAAAATTACGCTCATATGGAAAAGGACGACAATGCTTGGACGTCATATGCTCTTTATATTTTCCAACATCCAAGAACGTGTTTCCGCAACAACAACTCATCAAAAACTTCCAATCAAAACCATTTGACATTACCGCATAGTCCACATCGTTTGACAACTCCACTTTCGCCCTCTGCCCCATCGATTTGTCTCGAAAAACATTAAATCCTAAGATGACAAGGTACTAAAAACATTTAATAGAACAGCCTAGAGGATAAAACACAAACCTACATAAATGACTTCAATAATGGCATGACAATTGATTGATAGTCAAAAGAAAGATATCATCATAAATTTCTCCCATGTATTCAACATGGCAGCGCAAGTACCCAAGATTATAGCATCAAGTGTGAAAAACTGAAAAAAATAAACATAGTGAGATTCAATGGCAACAAAAAATTATCTAATTTCTTATATTTCAGAATCATTCCATCATTAGGAAGGATAGATTTAAAAGTAAAAACTACAGTGCATCTCACCTAACATTTCACATGTTTCAAACTATTTCATCTAAATTTGGAACCAACTAAGGAGAGAAAATAGATATACCATTTAAAATTTGGTACCGTACCTTCCCAATTAGCTGATCTTTGTGCATATGGATTAACATTTTATTGTCCTTGTCTGCTTTTGCTTCGAAAATGATCCTAATGATTTTTAACTCCAGTTTTTGCATCTCATCATCACTTTTCTCCTTCTCAATCTCTTGTTGCCGCTTTCAAAAGAGTGACTTGTAATTGTGTAAGTTTTTGGATTTATCTTCCTCGACATATTTGTTCTCCATATCTTGCCACAGGTTCCCCTGTCTCCAATGCTTGTATTTCTTCTCCCACGTGTTCTTCAACCGGTGCATTTCAGCCTGAATGATCTTGAGAAGTTCCATTCCTAGTCTTTTCATATCTTTTTTATAATTTGTCTACTCCTCCAATTTCTCCCCAATAGGCTCATCACCCTCAAATAACCATCGAAAAATATGATCTCCATATTCTTGACTAGAACTCTTGCTTTTATCAAACAGTGGAATTAGCCGAGACAAGTCATCACTTAAAACGATCCCCTTACGAATAATTTTAGGATCACCTCTAAGTCTGTCCCTCATGATACTAGTGTGGAGACTTTGTAATTTGCAAGAAGTCTCATGTTCTTCTTACAAGAAGGCCAAAACCCTTTCTAGCTCCGGTTCATCAAGAAATAACACTGAGACAAATGTCCTATTCATCAAACAGTACTTAAGTCGCATTTTTGGGATTCGATTCTTCAGTATTTCCAATATCAAGCGCTTCAGCATATAGAGATAGCTTTGAGCAAAACATTCAGTTTGAATAAGCACTTCCAATATCAACTAAAGTTTCTTGATTAAATTGTTGCGGTTGATATCGTTACAATAAGGCCAGGGCTTCAAATTCAAACCTTATGACTCATCTTGATCTCCGGACTCATTTCTTGACCAATCTTCCACCAATTTGCAGCGGCTGTCACATCCACTGGCCTTCAATCACTGATTTCAATTCCTGAGTTAGGAACAGGTTTCGGAGCCACAGAATTACGCTCATATTGAAAAGGATGGCAATGCTTGGATGTCATATGGTCTTTATATTTTCCAACATCCGAGAACGTGTTTCAGAAACAACTCATCAAAAACTTCCAATCAAAATCATTTGACATTACCACACAGTCCACATCGTTTGACAACTTCACTTTCACCCTTTGCCACATTGATTTATCCCGAAAAACATTAAATCCTAAGATGGCAAGGTACTAAAAAGGTTCACTAGAATAACCCAGAGGATAAAACACAAACTCACATGAATGACTTCAACAATGGCACAACAATTGATTGATAGTCAAAAGAAGATATCATCATAAGTTTCTCCCATGTATTCAACATGGCATTGTAAGTACCTTAGATTATAGCATCAAGTGTGAAAAAATGAAAAAAATAAACATAGTGAGATCCAATGGCAACAATAAATTATCTAATTTCTTATATTTTAGAATCATTCCATGTTTAGGAATGACATATTTAAGAGTAAAAACTACATGCATCTCACCTAACATTTCACATGTTTCAAACTATTTCATCTAAATTTAGAACCATCTAAGGAGAGAAAATAGATATACCATTTAAAATTTGGTACTGTACCTCCCCAATTAGTTGATCTTTGTGCATATGGATTAACATTTTAATGTCCTTGTCTGCTTTTGCTTCTAAAATGATCCTTATGGTTTTTAACTCCAGTTTTTGCATCTCATCATCGCTTTTCTCCTTCTCAATCTCTTGTTGCTGCTTTAAAAAGATGACTTGTAACTCTGTGAGTTTCTGGATTTATCTTCTTCGACACATTTGTTCTCCATATCTTGCCACAAGTTCCCTTGTCTCCAATGCTTATATTTCTTCTCCCACGTGTTCTTCAGCTGGTGCATTTTAGCCTAAATGATCTTGAGAAGTTCCATTCCTAGTCTTTTCATATTTTCTTTATAATTTTTCCACTCCTCCAATTTTCTCCCTAATAGGCTCGTCACTCTTAAATAACCACTGAACAATATCTTCTCCATATTCCTAACCAGAACTCTTGCTTTCATTAAACAGTTGAATTAGACGAGATAAGTCATCACTTAAAACAATCCCCTTACGAATAATTTTAGGATCACCTCTAAGTCTGTCCTTCATGATACTAGTGTGGAGACTTCGTAATTTGCAAGAAGTCTCAAGTTCTTCTGTCAAGAAGGCTAAGACCCTTTCTAGCTTCGGTTCATCCAGAAACAGCATCGAGACCAGTGTCATATTTATCAAACAGTACTTAAGCAGCATTTTTGGGATTCGATTCTTTAGCATTTCCAATGTCAAGCCCTTCAACATATAGAGATGACTCCAAGCAAAACATTCACTCTGAATAAGCACTCCTAATATCGACTGAATTTTGTTGATTAAATTGTTGCGGTTGATATTGTTACAATATGGCCAGGGCTTCAACTTCAAATCTTGTGACTCGTCTTTATCTTCGGACTCATTTCTTGACCAATCTTCCACCAATTTTGTTGCGGTAGTCACATCAACTGGCCTTCAATCACCGATTTCAATTTCTGAGTTAGGAACAGGTTTCAGAGCCATAGAATTACGCTCATATTGAAAAGGACGGCAATGCTTGGACGTCATATGCTCTTTATATTTTCCTACATCCAAGAACATGTTTTCGCAACAACAACACATCAAAAACTTCCAATCAAAATCATTTGACATTACCGCACAGTCCATATTGTTTGATAACTACACTTTCAACCTTTGCCTCGTCGATTTATTCTCATCGACATCCACTTTGAGGTCTTTGATTTTGACACTTAGCAGTTCCTTCTTGGCCTTCAAGCTCATCACATTGTTCCAATAAGCCTTGGCTCGTGTTATCTTGTTAAAGTTCGCCGGTGATGGAGTCTTCACCTTTTCAAAACCCTGCCTCATCCAATCGAATTTTGCATGTGTCTCTTTCTTTCTCCCTTGAAAATCTTTAATATCCTTGGCTATCTATGTTATTGATTTGTTCTTGACAAGCTTTTTGAGCTTGCTCATCTTGGCTGTCGCTATTAGCTCTCTGAGTTCCGTTTTCACTCTCTTAATGTCATCATCTTTAATGGGGTCTATGGGGTTCTCAATGGACAAAGTTGACTCACATTCTATGGGGTTCTCAATGGACAAAGCTAACTCACATTCTTGGATAGCAGTGTCAAATTGATTGTTGCGGGTGAGGTTTTGAGCATGCATGAAGGCGGAATGGATGGAATAGGGGCATCTTTGGGGGCTAGAGTAGAGGAGTGTTTCTTCTTTCTAGTCATTCTTTCTTCTTGGTCTCTTTTGGTGGATTTTGGTGGTAAATGAAAGGGCATATATCATGCACTAAGTACCTAAAATATCCACGAACTCTCCCAAGTCCTACACCCTTTCGCATCAAAGTCAAGACTTCATGGTAAATTCAATAGGAAACTAAACCAGTAAAACCACTTGAAAGGCCAAAGCCAAAGCTAAAACTCGTGCTCTTCTTTCTAAGTTCTACTGCTTCTTCCTTTCTATCCTGACCCAACCCACCAAACTAACAAACCCCTTCATTCCATTCCACCCTTTCCCACCTAAAACATTCTCGAATCTCAACTGTCCTTAATCCAAAATCCAACGGCCGATATTCAAATATCCCTAAACGATCCGCATGCTGGTTGCTTCAACTAATCAGAGCTTAGCTCTTGGCATTTCTTTGTAACTAACTATTCATTGCCAAAAGTTCCTCAAAAGCAAAAAGAAGGGAAAAAAAAAAAAAACTATTCATTCCCAAATTGCCAAAACTAATAAACTAACAAACCCCTTTCTCCTACACTATAACCTGCCAAAACCATTTTGAAATCTCAACTGTCCTTAATCCCAAAATCCAATGCCCCAGATTCAAATATCCCCCAAACGATCCGCGTGCTTGTTGCATCAACCAATCAGAGCTCGCTTACCTCTTGGATAATTCAATTCCCTCTCACTCACACTTGCACTCCTATATAAACCTCTTCCCATGCATATAATTCTCTCATGCATACTCACAACACAAAATCAAATATCTCATATTTCTTGAGTATTGACTAATTCCAAATTTCAAAAGCAATCAAAAGTGAACACGTGTTATAATCTCAATGGGTCTAGTGCAATTGGACACTAGACCCAAACCTCACCCATATATATATATATATATATATAGAAACACACACATATATAAGTATGAAAATTTGGCAGTTAGAATGTTGGATACCATGGATATTTTGGGTTTAATTTATAAAAAAAGTTAACTAATGCTTTAAGGGCTTTAGTTGGAAATTTTTTATAAGAAAAGAAAAAAGTAATTGATTTTTTTTGATAATATATTTTTTATATATTTTGCATGAAAGTGGTATCAAGGATTTTCTAAAATTGCCCATTAACAAATGTTGAGCTTGCACTATTTTTTTTTTCTTTCACAATTTGGCAGTTGAGGATGGGGGATTTGAACATGGATGTTTTTGTTAAAAACGCTATGAGTTGACAACTAATCAAGCTACAAGATTAGGTGGCACCTCATTCATTTTAATGTAAAATAATTTTTTTATTATTATTTAATTCAATTGTTTATTCAAAAAATTTGAAAACAAGACTTAATTGTTATTGTTGTATGATTTAAATCAGTCAATAGGTATTTACCAACTAAGAATTGCATCATGAATTCATGACCAAGGAAAAAGACTACAAATTTCAATTATTCTTGCTCCTTGATCTAAAATTCCTACAATTCAACAATTAAAACAATTAGTAAATTGCTTGTGCGATGCATTTCACTGATTGTGATGGGCTGAATTTGCTAAGTGTGCGTTTAGCTGGCGTGGGTATTTTTAATGAGCTACATCCTCTTCACCATAAAAGCGTTTTGGTTTAAGTTGCCATGTTTCCGTCCTTTTTTTCTTGGATCTTTGGTATGTCTTATGAGGCTTACGAGCTGGGCTTGCTTTGTTCTACTGACGCCTATTTTCCTTCCTTCTTGTCAATAAGCCCATGGATTTATTGTTGTATCAGGCCGAAAAACTGAAACCCACAAATCTGAGTTTGAATTTGACTCATTCGTTCTTGAGTTTAAAGTTTAAACTAGTCACAATCACAAACAGCCCAATTTTGTGCTCGACTCTTTAGAATATGATCAATAGTTCTTGAACTGCCTCAAAAGAAAAAAATGATAAAATATCAAAGACCTTTTGTAAAATACGCTGATTATTCGTAAAGACAAATAAAAAAGTCGGGCCGTCGACAGAAAAGATTGTGTATCTCAATTATTCTTATATTTAATTTGTCCAAATCAATCAAAGCCCAAATCTAAGACCCAGACAAAATCATTGCTCTCTGAAGAAGGAAAGGCTTCAAGGCATGCCTTGGTGCAGCTAGGGTTTTCCTTGCTCTTGCATTCATCTTTCTTGGTGCTCAAAGCTGGTTTAAGTTATAACCTAGTGAGTAGTGGCATCAAATGATGATGATTTTTTATTTATTTTTATATACAAATAAAATTCATAATAACGTAATTCATGCCCATTTTAAGAATGTATGCATCATAAAAAACCAAAAAATAAAAATTATACAGACCAAAAAAATCAATATACTGGATCACATACAACTACCATGGGTAAACGTAGTGAAGGAATGCCCCCTGGTGGGAATGAGAGCTCATTGCTCAGAGAACTGTATGATCTGTCTGGGCATCCTCCATTTGCAAGGTACGGTCTAGGGCTAAGTGAATTACTCGAACTAGCAACACTGCAATTTCCAACAGCTTTTGAAGAGTCCAAATTCATGTCAGAAATTTTCTTGATCTTCTTTTCTTGGACCTGCAACAGCAAAGAAATCCACAGTTTTCACATGAAGCCATCAATAATCAAAGTAAGAGAAAAATAAATAAAAAGTGGAAATCATTACATCTGTTTTGTCACTTTCTGAACCATCATACATCCATAAACCAAAAATTTAGATACATGGAAGTGAAGAACTCATAGAAAGCAGTTACATGCACCAGTGTCACAATTCAATAAGATTTTTTGTACAGTATACCTCGTTTTACATACATAGTTCTTATTTCCCGGAAAAACAACTCACCCACACACTCAGAATTCATCCAGTGACCTCTGCCCTCCACCTTTTGCCAATGGAGGAAGGAGATGCCATTTTGTTGAGATCTCCTTGGCTGAATGTTTATCCTAATGCTTATATCTTTACAACATACAGTGTCCATTTCTATGCCCCATCTAAAATAACCAATCAGCCAAAGAGATTGTAACCTTCAGTAAGTGAATCTTTACAGACCATTTAATACAGCAATTAATGCATGTGACCTTGCATTTCTTTTTCTTTCTTTCTACTGAACAAAGTCCAACATGCAACCTCATTGCATGCATTTAAATATCACTTGGATCCAAATACTGGCACAAATAGCAACAATTCTCACAAATTGATAACATTACCAAAAAAAATTGAAAACATTATTTAATAAATATATTTATATATATACCTTCCTGAACTTCTTCAGCAGCGGTGCGTTCTCCAAAAACCTGAGAGAATTTCCACTCCAGAGGCTGAGGTGGGTCCACCGGAGCTGCGACGACCTCATCACCACCGTTCATTGTGCTCTCCCCCTCTAAATCAAACGGTCACCAATCAAATTCAAATCCAAACCAATCCAATAATCACTGCATCGAAGATCGATCTTTCTTTTGAGTTCGCAGAGATCATAGCTTCAATCAAAACTCCAGCAATTAAAAAAAAAAAAAAAGAAAAAAGAATTCATAAAATCATTTGGGTTTTCTTTCTACTCTAATTCAACCATTGAAGCATTAAGAAAATTAATAAAACCAAAAAAAATAAAAAATAAAAAATAAAAAGGCCCATTTTTTTCTCTCTCTAAATTTTTATCTCTCTCTCTACAATGAAAAATAAATATATATAAATAAAATTTGATTTGATTTGATTTGATTTTTTTTTTGGGAGATTAAAATGTGAGTGACTGAGCAAACCGCTCTTTAGGCTTCGGAGAGAACTAAAAAATAGGGATGGCAATTTTGTCTTACCTTGCTTAACCCGTCCCTCCTCTGCTTTGCCACGCGTAGGTTTTTTCCACTCTGCAAAGGTGATGGGTAGGGATGAGGTAAGATTTTAGCCCCGCACCACAGGGTAGGGCGGGGATGGGTTTAGACTTTTTAGACCTATCTTGCCTCGCTCCTGTTGCAAAGGATTATAATTGTAAATTTTTCATGCCCTAAAACC
Source organism: Quercus suber (assembly GCF_002906115.3). Lineage (NCBI taxonomy): Eukaryota > Viridiplantae > Streptophyta > Magnoliopsida > Fagales > Fagaceae > Quercus > Quercus suber. Next base: position 706,567 of record NW_027069645.1, on the reverse strand, counting down.
CTATTATTTAAATAACATATTAATATTAGTTTATTTTATTCTACCAAATGTGGTTCTCTGCCTTTATTTTGTTATGTGTTATATTATGAGTTTTTTTTTTTTTTTTTTGATGTGATTGTCTTATTAAACGTTTGGATATATTATTCAAATTTTTCTAAAAATTGAATTGATTTGATGGGATAAATTTAGTTGTAATTTCAAGTATATTCTTATTAATGAAATAGGTTTCATTAAAAAAATTGTACTAATTGTAGGGCAAATTAACAAAAAGTAGAGTTTTACAGGGTGGGGCAGGGGCTTCATAGGGCCCCAAGGGACGGGGATGGGGTGAGAAAGTTTTCCCTGTCATGTAGGACGGGGCGAGGAAGGGGCAAGACAAAACCATGCGGGATGGGGACGAAGATCCCATCCTTCAGCCCCGCCCGCCTCATTGCCATTCCTACCAAAAACACATATACACACACAACCTCGTTCTATGTCTAGTTCTCTCTCAATAATGGGCTTGTAATTTTTTATTTTTTTTAATGTTTTTTTGTTTGGGGGTTATGACAAAGTTACCTGGCAAAGTGATTGGCGTTGATGTGGCGGAATGTTATTGGGTTGGACAGAGGAAAAGTAGTGAGAACTTTGGGGTTTGATTAGTTGTTGAGATTTGGGTGTTTTTAAGTGTGTGTGGGGTACATGATTAGAAAATTTTTAGTGGCTGTTTTTTTTAGGATTTTGTGGAAGGATGAATGATGCATATAGATTTCTTATGGATAAGATAATTATTGTTGCTAGAGAAAAAAAAAATACTTTTACAGAGTGGTTAAGCTGTTAAGAAGTCGCCACACAAATGAGTTACTTTTTTTTTTTTTTTTTTTGCTTCTACAAATGAGTTACTTTTATATTAAAGAGAATGTGAGAAGGATTTTTTTTTTTTTTTTTCCATTATGACATGAATGTCTTTGCATTTTCTTTTCATCTTTTAGAAATTTTTTTGTTCTAATTATTTTATTTTATTTTATTTTGGGGTTTAATTTTGTAATGAAGTGCAATTAAGTTGAGAAGTCGTTTGATCCAATGGTTGTGGAAGAAGGGGGAACTAGAATACTAACATGGATATGTTGCATTGGATTGTTGATAAAAACATAAATGATGAAGCTATATAATGTTTTAGCTTATTTGTCTTACATAGTTACATCTCACAAATATAACCAATTGCTTGATTTTGACCTTTTTGATTGGCCATTGGATAAACGTTGTATAGTTGGCTTCTATGAGGCTTTGGAGTTTTCCAAGCCAATCCTCATCATGGATTTCGACAAATTCAGTTATATTCTTTACATGTCATAAATCAAATATCTATCAATTTATCACATAGACATTATGACCAATCCTAAAATGATTTCGGTTCTTAAATTATTTCTTAGTAGATTGAATTTTTTTTTCTTTTCTTTTTTTCTTGTAACTTTCAAAATTTTGAAATAGGTTTGTTCAATTTTGATTTAATTATATGTGGCCTTGAAGTTTTTTGGACCATTGCAACACGGTGACAGGGCCTTGAATTGATTTATCGCAATTATATGGCATTATTGGATTCATGATGATAGTGTAAAGAGTGAAGTCACTCTCGCACTAGCTTTACAATAATGTCAATAAATGAAGGTCAGCAAAAGCAATACTTGTCATAGGCTCTCAAAACCTTCTCTAATTCATAGGGTATGGCAAAAGTCACAATTCGATTAGTTGGACATCAAGAGAGGGAGGCACTAGATGCACCACCAAACAAATAGAAAATATAAAACTAGCAGGAGAATGAGGCTGAACAAACAATTTTTTTTTTCTTTGAGAGAGAGAGAGAGAGAGAACAATGTAATTGCCTTCATAATTTTTTTAAAATTTATCTATTAAAGATTTATTGCATTTATGGCTTACTTACTGATTGGTAGCCGTATATGCATGATTTAATTATAGATATTTTGAATAATGATAAGAAATTTTACCATTAAACAAAAAAGAATGATTTGTTTAAATATTTAATAAAAAATGTGCCCATAGAGTCTAATCTATCTTCTAATTGGGCTTATCATGAATGCATTTCATTATTGCACGAGAGAATCTACCCAATCTAAGTTCCTAATGTCTGGGATAAGGCCCAAACCCTAGTGCAAACCTAATCAACCCAATACTTTGAAATCACAATCTAATTAGAGTAATTGATCTTTTACACTTTTTTTTTTTAATTGAATGAAAAAGGGGATCTTTAGTGTGAACTTATCAATCTCAAGCAAAATAACGATAATAAATAATACCACATAAACTACCGGAGCCTTGATGGGATTATAATTGTGGGTTTTGATCTTTCACATTTGTTGATGTATTCACATTTTTTTTTTTATTGACATTCACTTTTTTTTTTTTCTTTGAGAGTTTTAACTTATGGCGTTCGTCCTTGATGATAGCTCTTTATCATCAGACCAAGACACCAATCAGTTTTTGGTGTAGGCGGGGATTGAACTCCAGATTTCTTATACAACCATTAGAGATTTCACTAGTTGAGTTAACTGGAACCCGCTATTGACATCCACTTTTAAATATGAAAAGTGTGATGTGTACGACTAATGTATGATAAGGAATGTGTGAGAATTAATATCTATTTTATATGGACCGACCCGAGAACCACTCTCTTTTCAATTTTATAATCGATCCAGTTTTTTAAAATATATCGATGTAATTTTTACCTACATCAAATTGACTTTAATATATATATATATATATGGGTTGGGTTCAAGTTTCACCTAGTGTAACTTTAAGTAATGTTACACCTTCCAATAACTTGTTATTGAATTAATATTTTGAAAATCCAACCGTTGAATTATATGTTCTATATGTTCTTAATATGCATGCCAATTTTTATATCAATCGGATGCTATTTATTATTTAATCTATAAACTTATCTTTTATGCATTATTTTAAACTCCAAAAATTTGAATTTTAACAATTGATTGATGACATAGCTATTAATCTTTGATAATCTCAAAATTTGGCAAGCATGAAGAATATGCGAAGATAATGTAATTTAATGGTGGATTTTTCAATATTTGCATCCAATTAAAAAATATTGAGTGGTGTAATATTGCTTAGAGTTACACCAAGTGTAACTTGAACCCAACCTTATATATATATATATATATATATACTCTCCAAACTTATTTATTGATGTATGATGACTCCTCACCAATTAAAATTAAGATTAATTAATGCAATAGTTATTAAGAGCTGATATTGAATTTTTTTATTATAAAAAATACAACTTTCAATTTCAATTCTTGAATAAAAAAAAAAGTAAAAAGAAAAGTAAAATAATTAAAGTTAAAATAGTGAAAAGGCTTGTGAGAGGTTGAGGGGGTGCAAAGTCAAAGTGCAATACGTCGGATCCTAATCCAAAAATTTCAATATTTCTATCCAAAAAGTCAACCTTGTATTAATGTTAAAAAAAAAATAAAAAAAAACCCCACTTTATCACCTTGAAGTTTAGCATTTTTGGGAGAGTTTTGGGTCCAGTGTTTCTAGTGCATTGGATTTGGTCGGATAATGACATGTATCCAAAAATAGACACGTGTCATAATCTCAACAATTCCAGTGTCACTAAACACTGGACCTAATCCGGACTCAACATTTTTTCTGTGTTGTAGGCCTTAGAAATAAAAATTACAAGAGAAAGTACATGACATCCAACTTTGAAGATGTAATGTCATATCATTCGGAAGATATTAAAAACATATACCATTTATATTAAATTATTTTAATGTATTAACAAAAAAATTATTTTAATGTTATTTTTTCTTATCTTTATTCTAAAAGTCTAAAAAAATAATAGTTTTTTTTTTCCAATGTAAGATAGATTTAAACATAAATCTTTTATTTGAGAAAAAAAAATTATCAAATAAGCTATTAAAATCCATAAGTTAATATTAATATATAATTTCTAATTAATTTGAGCATCATATGGACACATTTTTTTATATACAAAATAGAAATTATAATTTAGTCTAATCTAAATGTATATGTATGTGAATTTTCCTTCTAAACTTGAACCCTGACTCTTCCCCCCCTCCCCCCAATACCCCTCAAATATTTGTAAAGTAACCATTGCACCAAAGATGTATGGTAGTATATGGACACATTTTAGTTTAACATAATAAATTGAAATTCCAACTAAAATTAGTGATGATAAGGTGTGGTTGTTTATATATATATATATATATATAACTTTAGATTGTTTTTGTTGGGCTTTGCTTAGTTAAAGAATTTTTTTTTTTTGTCTTGTAGGCCCAGTATTAAAAATTACAAGAGAAAGTGCATGACAACCTACTTTTTGACTTGAAGATGTAGCGTAGTTTGGCATTGATTATTTTTGTTAGTTATTTTATTATTTAATTTATTTTTGCTATTATTTATAGGTCTTACTATATTTTTTGGTACTATTTATGGATCCTATTGTATCATTTCAGCTAACTTTTATCTTTACCTACAGTATTTTTAGTAAAAAAAATTTTAGTTTTTTGTTAAATAAACTGTTCTTAAACAGATACGTAATGTCATATCATTTGCAAGATATTAAAAATATATACCATTTATATTAAATTATTTTAATGTTATTGTTTACTTATTTTTATTCTAAAAATCTAAAAAAAATAATAGATTTTTTTCCAATGTAAGCTAGATTTAAACATAAATATTTTATTTGAGAAAAGAAAAAAGTTCAGATAAGCTATTGAAATCCATTAGTTAATATATAATTTCTAATTAATCTGCATCATTTATTTATTTTTTGAGAATCCAATTAATTTGCATCATATGGACACATTTTAGTTCATCTTAATAAATTGAAATTCCTACTAAAATTAGTGATGATAAAGTGTGGTTGTTTATATATATAGTTCTAGAATAATTTTTGTTGGGCTTTGATTAGTCCAAGCCCAATAGTTATAACGGACGAAACTACAACGCAATGGACCTCTAAGTTTGATGGGCATCACAACACATGTTGGACTTAAAGCCCAACATAGATCACATACCCCACCACACAGTAGTGAACCACAAAAACTAACAGAATAGAAAAAATCTCTCGCCCCGTTTGGTACGCGAATTCAAACATATGTTTTCAATTTTTAAACAACATTACACGTATTTCTACACACTTTTTCACCTATATGTATTTTAAAAAAAAAATTGAAAACTGTTATTTAAACATACGTATCAAATGGGTGCGATCTTTGACTTTTCAAGTTCGATAGATTGACAAAATACCAATGGGTGAGACTAAAGAACACCCATCTTAATATATAGGGCATTCCAGCAAAGGGGCTTAAGCCAAATTTTTTCTCTTTTCTATCTGATTTAAAGAGTAAAGTTTTAGCGCAACCCACTCAACTTCTAGAGGTAGCAACCACTTGAAATTTATGTCAAAAGCCTTGTAATTTGATGGGTTCAACAGATTAACACATTTTGATATTTTTAACAGAGATATTCAGATTCAAAGATTCCCTCTCTCTTCTACTTTAAAAAAAAAAAAAAAAAAAATCTTTCCTCTCTTGTTGTAACAATCAAATTATTTGAAAAAAAAAAATCATGGTTATTAGACTATTCTAAAGTTGTTGATATTACCAATATTTATAAATGAAAACAAATATTTTGTATCACTTTATAAATTTGTATGATTGAAACTTGAATTTTAAAGTAATCTTTTGAATATTTATAATTTTAATTGCTTTTTAAGGGGCACATATCTCTAATTTTTAATATCTATTTTTTTTGTATATTTTAGACTAAAATTAAAGATTTGGACCATTTAGAACCTAATTGACTAAATGGATTAAAGTGGACTAAATGGACTTAAATGGACCTAAGTAGACCGAAATGGATCAAATTGACTGCAGTGGACTGAATTGGACCTTATGGACCAACTTATACTAAAATGGACCGAAATTAAACGAATGGACCAAAATAAACTGAGTGGACTAAAGTGTATCAAATAGACCAAAGTGAACCAAAATTAATGATCGAAGTGGACAAAATGGACTAAATTGAGCTAACTGGAACCACACTTAACTGTTGAATTATGATGAAAAAAATAATAAAAATAATTTTGAGCAAGCCCAAGATAGTAAAAAGCAAAAACCAAAATTTCAATGGTATCAAACATTCTAACTGCCAAGTTTCCATTCTTGTTTATTTATTTTTTAATATGTATTGAAATCACATAATTTCCAATTGGTTTATTTTCCATTTACCTATTTAAGCACTCTCTGTTGGGAAATTATATTCTTTAAAACATAAATCTCACTATTTCCATTTACCGCCAAAACCCCCCAAAGCAAAAAGGACAAGAAGCAAGAAAGAATGGCCTCTTCCTCTTCCTCACTGTTTGATGAAAGCGGTCGCGTTGTCGAATTTCTTGCTGCTAATAACTTCATCATGGCACTGGAAGTCGCCAAGTCCCTAGTTTCCGGCCACCCGGACTCCGCCCTTGCCAACGCCCTCACCGCTCTCACCCTTACGAAAATCTCACTCAGAGACTCTAACGTCGTCCGAAGACGCGAATACATTGCCTCCGCCCTTGACTTCAGCAAAAAAGCCCTCGCGCTTTCCCCAAAATCTATCGCTTTCGGTTTCTTGAAAGCCAAAATCCACTTAGCCAATGCCCATGACGACGCTGCCATCCAAGAATGTGAGTCTGCTATGTCCATTGAGGATCCTCGGGACCCCTGGCTAGATTACTTGGGCATCATCAACGAGGGATACCCCCAAGAGTCCAGCAAAGAGTCGCGAATTGAGAGAGTGAGAACGGAGCTCAGAAAGCTATTAGTGAAAGCTAAGAGGTACAAGTTCAAGAGGCTCGTTGAGGACCATTCACTGGCAGAGATAAGTAAGGAATTTCAAGCTTTGCAAGATAGAAAGGAAGAGATACAAACAAGATTTGATAGGGAGAGGCAGAGTTTTGAAAAGATGGAAATGCCATCACTGTCTACTTCAACAAGAAAACTCAAGGAAGTCTTGTCCAATGTCGACATGATAACACGAGCCAGGGACTATTGGAACAATGTGATGAGCTTGGAGGCAAAGAAGGATTTTCTGAGTGTCAGGATTGAAAAATTCCTCCATAAGAATAAATCGATGGGGGTGAAGGCAAAAGTGGTGTTGGCAGAGGCTGTGGAGTACGCGAAGGAGACGAAGAGTTGGAAGTTTTCAACGTGTTGTTGTTGTGGCCAGAGGTTTTCGGATGAAGAATTGAATTTGGAGCATATGAAAAGTGCCCACTTAGGGACTTTGTCAGAGGAGTTACAGTCTGTTGTGCCGAAAACTGTAGCAATTTCGGAAATTGAAATCGGTGATTGGAGGCCAGTGAACGTGGTTGCCGCTGCAAAATTGATTGAAGATTTGTCAAGAAATGACTCTGGAAATAAAGGCCAAGATGAAGGCAAGTCACAAGATTTGAAGTCGGAGAATTTTCCTCATTGCAATGATATCAACNATGGTTTTAAACTCTAGATGTCATGGAAAAATCAAGATGTGCCAACCAATTGGACTAAAAGCTCTCAACAATCATTTGGTTGCATTAGCTAACAAATCACAAAATTTTGATAGATAGATAGTGGAGGAAGAGGAGGAAGTGTTATTCGTATTACTTATTTAATTTAATTTAATTTTCCTTATGAGAAGATAATACTTTTATGGCTGAATTGGTCAATTTAGCCAAAGCAATGCTACAATTGAGTTAACAAGATTTTAATTGTTATTATTTAGGCTTTAGGCCAACCACTAACGTAGCCTTTTAGAAAATGCTAAAACCATAAACTATTTTACAAACATTTTTATAAACTGATGATGTGATTGGTGACTAGTGGAAAGTAAAAATTTAATGATGGGTCTAAATGAAGACTAGTAAAAATTTGTTACATCAACAGTGTGAAAATATTGTCATATAGTTTGCATTTGTAGCATTTACTTCTACATTTTTAACAACCATTAACGTTCTATTTTGTCTACATTCTAGCTAACAATTACATTAGAACATCTGTTGCTAGCTAACAATTTCACATCAGCTTGTCATCAATAATGCGCCCAATGAAGCAACAATCATCATTACAGGCAGTAAAATGGATCAAGTTCATGAGAAATAAAAAGTTCACAGGCAGTAAAATTTATCAAGTTAAGAATACCAAAGTTGATCCCACTGAAAGGCACATCCTCTGCCACATTCCCTGCACTGGTTTAAGCCTTATCTATCTCAGCAAGGCGTTTTTGTTTGGCCTCATTCTCAATCTGCCTTTGGTACTCCAAATGCCTTGCAAGCATTCTTCGATGCTCCTCTACCCTACACTCTTCTCAGCCTTACGTGTAAGTTCCCTTTCCTCTTGCTCTAATTCATCAGTGGTTACAGGACCAACAACCTCAGGATTAAGAGGATGACCTTTGCCATGTGCAGCTGGTACCGAACTGAAGCAGAACACAAGTGAAAAGACATTGAACTTAGTTTAAGCCTAGAGATTGGTATGACATATTGGCACAAATTTAGATAATTTACATGCATATTTGCCAACCAAAAGAAAAAAAGAAGGGTTCCAGAACCAAGTGTAATAGTATGGATAAAAAAAGACTGACGTTTGTTCGACATTTCCCTGTTGATCCTCACTACCACCAGTTGCCTGAAATAAGGGAACTGCATATTATTAGGAATTACTTTGCATGACAGACTCTGTATATAAGATAACCAAATCACAATAAAGAAACAGAACAATAACTAGTGGCAGTTAAGACCTTAATTCCTTAGCCTTTCTGTGATCCTTTTTTTCTTTTTATTCTTTGATTTCCCCTGTCCTTGTCTTGCATCATCACCTCCTCTTCCAGTGTTGTTCTTGGCATTAAGATCAAGCTTTGATAACAACACTTCTATTCAGCATTAGACTTTCTGCAGCATATTTCTCAACCATATCTTCTAGTTGTGCCTATAGAGGAGAGGTTTATCCCAAAACATTAAATCATAAGCCAACAAGAAGGTAACCAAAACATTCAATAGAACAGTCCAGAGGATCAAACACAAACCCGCATGAATTTCTTTAACAATGGCACCACAATCGATCTATAGTCATAAGAAGTTACCATCTTAAGTTATTCCATGTCTGCTGCATGCAGCATTAGTAGCCAGGATTGTAGCATCGGATTTGAAACACTACAGACATTACACATACAGTATCTCATTAGTTATACTTCAGAATGACTCCCCTCTTTAGAAGGGACATGGGAGGACAGATTTAAGAGTAAAAACTATCAGTTTACATTTTCATAGCATTTCATCTAAATTTGGAAACATCTAAAATTTGGTACCATACCTTCCCACCCATCTGATCAATGTGGATCTGGAAAACATTTTATCTAAGGCTTAAACCAGTGCAGGGAATGTGGCAGAGGATGTGCCTTTCAGTGGGATCAACTTTGGTATTCTTAACTTGATAAATTTTACTGCCTGTGAACTTTTTATTTCTCATGAACTTGATCCATTTTACTGCCTGTAATGATGATTGTTGCTTCATTGGGCGCATTATTGATGACAAGCTGATGTGAAATTGTTAGCTAGCAACAGATGTTCTAATGTAATTGTTAGCTAGAATGTAGACAAAATAGAACGTTAATGGTTGTTAAAAATGTAGAAGTAAATGCTACAAATGCAAACCATATGACAATATTTTCACACTGTTGATGTAACAAATTTTTACTAGTCTTCATTTAGACCCATCATTAAATTTTTACTTTCCACTAGTCACCAATCACATCATCAGTTTATAAAAATGTTTGTAAAATAGTTTATGGTTTTAGCATTTTCTAAAAGGCTACGTTAGTGGTTGGCCTAAAGCCTAAATAATAACAATTAAAATCTTGTTAACTCAATTGTAGCATTGCTTTGGCTAAATTGACCAATTCAGCCATAAAAGTATTATCTTCTCATAAGGAAAATTAAATTAAATTAAATAAGTAATACGAATAACACTTCCTCCTCTTCCTCCACTATCTATCTATCAAAATTTTGTGATTTGTTAGCTAATGCAACCAAATGATTGTTGAGAGCTTTTAGTCCAATTGGTTGGCACATCTTGATTTTTCCATGACATCTAGAGTTTAAAACCATTCTCCTATATTGTAACTATCTAATTATTAAAAAAATAAAAAATAAAAAATAAATTATTGAATTTTATTAGAGAACCTAACAAACAATGTAAAAGAAACTGTGCCTAAGCTTTATTCTTAAAACAAAAGGAAATCAAAATAGAAAATTTCAAAAAATAAGGATGTTTCTAACCTAAGGAACAACAAGAAACTGAGGCTAAGCTTTATCCTTAAAACAAATGGAAATCGAAATATAAAATTTCAAAAAGATAAATTTCAAAAATAAGGATGAGACAATGTCATACTTTTAAATAGAAACTAACTATTGATTTAGCAATTTTAAACATGTGTAAATATTTTAGTGGAATAGTAGACAAGTGACATAGTTCACTATGATAACAATATACAATTTCTTGTAAAGTGGGTTGCCGAAAGAGTGGTAAAATGGAAATAAATGATGTTTTGATGTGGCATGTTTTAACCTTCAGATGTTTTAATTGTCACGTGTCCTTCATCTAGATAAGAAAAGAGAGAAAACTTGAGAAGTTTGTATAGGAAGGTAGCTGGTCCCATAAGTAATAACCGTCATAATATCAAATTTCATATTTATATATACAAATTTGTTTGGGTCTAGTGTACGTGAGATTAGGAATTAAAGAAGCCAGAAATTTTAAAACAAAATTAATAAAAGAAATCGGTGACTCTTGATAAAGTATAAAAAAAAAAAAAAATCAGAACGTGGTCTTTAGGGAAATATCAAAGTGGACTGAAATTTTCCAATTTTCTTTTTAAAAAATTTTGAATAAGTTTGTTTTGAAAATATGGATTAGTAGGTGAATGTTCTATTTTGTAGACATTTTAAGTAGATTTAGAGATATATTTTTACAAGGTTATTCTCAAGTTTTTTTTTTTTTTTTTTTTCATTAAATCTAAGGTTTAAGGGTATTTTGAACCACATAAAAGTACAGTTCAAAAAAGATAATCCTCTATAAGTGTTGATCAAACAGGTAATCCAAATTTGACAAACATTTATTTCACAAGACTATATTACTTCATATTCTAATGCTCCCTGCCATTTCCCAATCCAAGATGAATTGAATCTTTTCATCTATTGGAAGAGNTTAAAAAAAAATTAGTTTTAGCTAAATAAACTTTTATTAAACAGATACGTAATGTCATATCATTTGCAAGATATTAAAAATATATATCATTTATATTAAATTATTTTAATGTTATTGTTTACTTATTTTTATTTTAAAAATCTAAAAAAAAAAAAATAGATTTTTTTTTTTTTCCCAATGAAAGCTAGATTTGAACATAAATCTTTTATTTAAGAAAAAAAAAGATCAGACAAGCTATTGAAATCCATTAGTTAATATATAATTTCTAATTCTGCATCATTTTTTTTTTTTTTTTGAGAATCCAATTAATCTGCATCATATGGACACATTTTAGTTCAACTTAATAAATTGAAATTCCTAATAAAATTAGTGATGATAAGGTGTGGTTGTTTATATATATATATATATATATATAGTTCTAGAATAATTTTTGTTGGGCTTTGATTACTCCAAGCCCAATAGTTATAATGGACGAAACTAAAATGCAATGGGCCTCTAAGTTTGATGGGCATCACAACACATGTTGGACTTAAAGCCCAATATAGATCACATACCCCACCACACAGTAATGAACCACAAAAACTAACAGAGTAGAAAAAAAATCTCTCACGCGATCTTTGACTTTTCAAGTTCGATAGATTGACAAAACACCAATGGGTGAGACTAAAGAACACCCGTCTTAATATATAGGGCATTCCAATAAAGGGGCTTAAGTCAAATTTTTTCTCTTTTCTATCCGATTTAAAGAGTAAAGTTTTAGCGCAACTCACTCAACTTCTAGAGGTAGCAACAACTTGAAATTCATGTCAAAAGCCATGTAATTTGATGAGTTCAACAGACTAACACATTTTGATATTTTTAACAGATTGAAACTTGAATTTTAAAGTAATCTTTTGAATATTTATAATTTTAATTGATTTTTAAGGGGCACATATCTCTAATTTTTAATGTCTATTTTGTTTGTATATTTTAGACTAAAATTAAAGATTTGGACCATTTAGAACCTAATGGACTGAATGGATTAAAGTGGATTGAATGGATCAAATGGACTTAAGTGGACCTAAGTAGACCGAAATGGATCAAATTGACTACAGTGGACTGAATTGGACCTTATGGACCAACTTATACTAAAATGGACCAAAATTAAACAAATGGACCAAAATAAATTGAGTGGACTAAAGTGTATCGAATAGACCAAAGTGGACCAAAATTAATGATCGAAGTGGACAAAATGGACCAAATTGACTGAAGTAAATCATGGACCAAAATATTATGCTAATTTGACTCATAAGTAGACTGTGAACAATAAATTCTATACTTCAACTTTTACATATTATATAGATTTGTAAGATTTATATGTAACTACAGTATCACTAAAAAATATTTAAGAATTTTTTTTATTATATTGTTGATGTTAAACTAACCAATTATGTCACATTGTAAAAATTTTAGTTAGTATAACTCAATAAAGAGCATAATAATAATAAATATTATACTTTAGTTTTTAGATATTGTATATATTTGGATCAATTTTTTTTTTTTTTTTTTAACCTTTTATCTTTTAACTTTTTTATATTTTTAAAACATTTCTCTCTTAAATTGAAAGCGCAATTACACATGCTAACTTGGCATCTCATATTCAAATCCCCCACACTTAACTGTAGAATTACGATGAAAAAATAATTTTGAGCAAGCCCAAGATAGTAAAAAGTAAAAAACAAAATTTCAATGGTATCAAACATTCTAACTGCCAAGTTTCGATACTTGTTTATTTATTTTTTAATCTGAATTGAAATCACGTAATTTCCAATTGGTTTATTTGCTATTTACCTATTTAAGCACTCTCTATTGGGAAATTTCATTCTTTAAAACATAAATCTCACTCACTATTTCCGTTTTCCGCCAAAACCCCCCAAAGCAAAGAGAGCAAGAAGAAAGAAAGAATGGCCTCTTCCTCTTCGTCACTGTACGATGAAAGCGGTCGCGTTGTCGAACTTCTTGCTGCTAATAACTTCATCATGGCACTGGAAGTCGCCAAGTCCCTAGTTTCCGGCCACCCGGACTCCGCCCTCGCCAACGCCCTCACTGCTCTCGCCCTTATGAAAATGTCATTCAGAGACTCTTGCGTCGTCCGAAGAAGCGAATACATTGCCTCCGCCCTTGACTTCAGCAAAACAGCCCTGGCGCTTTCCCCAAAATCCATCGCTTTCGGTTTCTTGAACGCCAAAATCCACTTAGCCAATGCCCATGACGACGCTGCCATCCAAGAATGTGAGTCTGCTATGTCCATTGAGGATCCTCAGGACCCCTGGCTAGATTTCTTGGGCATCGTCAAAGAGGGAAATGATCCTGACCGCCAAAAGTCCAGCAAAGAGTCGCGAATTGAAAGAGTAAGAACGGAGCTCAGAAGGCTATTAGTGAAAGCTAAGAGCTTCAAGTTCAAGAGGCTCGTTGAGGACCATTCACTCGGAGAGATATATAACGATATTCAAGCTTTACAAGATAGAAAGGAAGAGATACAAACAAGATTTGATAGGGAGAGGCAGAGTTTCGTAAAGATGGAAATGCCATCACCGTCTACCTCAGCAAGAAAACTCAAGAAAGTAAGCAATTACTGGAATAATGTGATGAGCTTGGAGGCAAAGAAGGATTTTCTGAGTGTAAAGATAGAGAAATTCAGGGCAAAAGAAATGTTGGCAGAGGCTGTGGAATACGCGAAGGAGATGAAGAGTTGGAAGTTTTCAACGTGTTGTTGTTGTGGCCAGAGGTTTACGGATGAAGAATTGAATATGGAGCATATAAAAATTGCCCATTTAGGGACTTTGTCTGAGGAGTTACAGTCTGTTGTGCCGACAACTGTACCTATTTCGGAAATTCAAATCGGTGATTGGAGGCCAGTGAACGTAGTTGCCGCTGCAAAGTTGATTGAAGATTTGTCAAGAAATAGCTCTGGAAATAAGGGCCAAGATGAACAAGATTTGAAGATGAAGAAATGGCCTCATTCCGACAATTTCAACCGCAATAAGTTAATCACGAGCATCTGGATTCTTTTACAATTATTTATAACGATTAAATGTTTTGCTCCGAGTCATCTTTATATTCTTCTGGACCTGATATTAGAAATGCTGAAGAACCGTGTTCCGGAAACGTTGCTTAATCAGCGTTGGATGAAGACAACGCTAGTCTCAGTTTGCTTTCTTGATGAACCGGAGCTCGAAAGTATACATAAATTCTTGATGGAAGAACTCGGTTTTTCTTGTGGATTAAAAATTCTCAACAGCTTCAGTAGAAAAGAGGCTAGACGTGATCTTAGTATTACTTATGAGAGCATCATCTTCAGAGACGGTCACTTGTCTCATCTAATTCCGCTGCTTGATGAAACTAGTGAACTAGCTTCTAGAAGTGTTGATGATATCAAGAATGTTGGACAGGAATATAGAGATAATATTGTTCACTGGTTGTTTACTAGCGATAAGCCTATTGGGGAGAAACTGAAGGAGTGGGAAAAATATAGAGAAGCTAGCAAAAGTCTAGGAATGGAACTTTTCAAGATCATCGAGTCTGAATTTCACCGGCTGCAGGGTATATGTGAGAACAAATGCCAGTATTTGAGACACGAGAAGCTATGGTTGGATATGGAGGGAATATGTCTGGAAGAAGATCAGAGAAGAAAAGAGATTTCTGGCAATCCGCAGAGTTACAGGTCACTCTTTTTAAAGCGGCAAAAAGATATTGAGAAGGAGAAAAGTATTGATGGGATGGGTAGCATGGAGTTGGATATCATAGAGAGTATTCTGAAAAAAGCACAAACTGACGAGGAAATTAAAATGTTATTCCAGATGCACATTGATCAGATGGGTGGGAAGGTATGGTACCAAATTTTAGATGTTTCCAAACTTAGATGAAATGCTATGAAAATGTGAAATGATAGTTTTTACTAAATCTGTCCCCCCATGTCCATTCTAAAAAGGGAGTCATTCTGAAATATAACTAATGAGATACTGTATGTGTAATGTTTGCAGTGTTTCAAATCCGATGCTACAATCCTGGCTACTAATGCTGCCATGCAGCAGACATGGAAGAAACTTAAGATGGTAACTTCTTATGACTATCGATCAATTGTGATGCCATTCTTAAAGAGATTCATGCGGGTATGTGTTTGATCCTCTGGGCTGTTCTATTGATGTTTTAGTTACCTTCATGTTAGCTTGTGATTTCATAGTTTGGGATAAACCTCTTCTTTATAGGCACAACTAGAACATATGGTTTACAATGCTACAGCAAAGTCTAATGCTGAGAAGAACACTGAAAAAGGAGGTGATGATGCCAGACATGGACAGGGGAAATCGAAGGATAAAAAGAAGAAAAAATATCACAGAAAGGCTGAGGAATTTAAGGTCTTATATACTGGTTATTGATCTGTTTCCCTTTATTGTGATTGTGGTTATCTTACATACAGAATCTGTCATGCAAAGTAATTCCCTAATAATATGCAATTCCTTTATTGCAGGCAACTGGTGGTAGCGAGGATCAACAGGAAAATGTGGAGCAAAAGTCAGTCTTTATTTTATTCATACTATTATACTGGGTTCTGGAATCCTTTTTCTTCTTTTGGTTGGAAAATATGCATGTAAATTATGTAAATATGTGGCAATATGTCATACCAATCTCTAGGCTCAAGCTAAGTTCAATATCTTTTCACTTGTGTTCTGCTTCAGTTTGGTTCCAGCTGCACATGGCACAGATCATCCTCTTAATTCTGAGGTTGTTGGTTCAGTAACCACTGATGAATTAGAGCAAGAGGAAAGGGAACTTACACGTAAGGCTGAGGAAGAGAGTAGGATTGAGAAGCATCAAGGAATGCTTGCAAGGCATTTGGAGTACCAAAGGCAGATTGAGAATGAGGCCAAACAAAAGTGCCTTGCTGAGATTGACAAGGCTCCAACCAGTACAGGGAATGTCGCAGAGGATGTGCCTTTCAATGGCGTCAACTTTGATATGTTTGACTTGATAGATTTTATTTCTCATCAGATAGGATGAGAAATCATGTGAACTTCAATTTTTGTTTTTTGAAAATACTTCAGTGAACTTGTACATGATATATTCTACTGCTTGTGATGCTGACTGTTGCTTCGTTAAGCGCATTATTGATGACAAACTGAAATGAACTTGTTAGCCAGCAACTGAGGTAGATGTTCTATTGTAATGATTTACTGCTTTCGTTTATGAAGCTGTTTTCAAAATATCTTCAAACTGAGAGTGTAGTCTGTTGTGCTTCTCATTGGCAAATATACGAAGTCTCATTTTTTTTTTTTGGATGGGAATACAAAGTCTTTTTTGGTTCTTGAGAGGATGGTGAAAACTGTAACTTAAGATCCCTGTCACACCAATAAAAAAGTTCTCAACAAAGAGAAATAATTTAACCATAGTTTTAAAAATGGTAAATCTTGAGCAGCTGATGCAGGAGCATCTACATTATAAAGTTTTAATTGTAATCAAAATCAGCAGCTAGAAGTAATTTCAATTTTCATGTATGCAGTAGTAGCCGGATAGAAAACACAGCTACAGCAGTGGATATTTTTGTGGGCAGCAGCTGAATTTAGTCATGTGTTTTAGTGTCATGTTATTGTTTTCATTGTAGTTTAGTTGACAATTAGTGCACATGAATGTATTAGGTGATCTGTTAGTTAGTTAGAAACAGTTAAGCATGGGCTAGTTATAGCTGNGGGGGGGGGGGGTGTGGTGCTGGTGCTGGTTTGGGGGAAGAGTTTATTCACCAAACATAACACGCTGTCAACACAACATAAAATGAAAATTTCGGTAGGCTTCACCCAGTTGCATGTCTCCAAGAATCATAACACCTTGCACATATTCTGACTAGTACCCTTTGTTCCTGAAATTGAAACCCGAATAATCCTAACGCCTCTAAGCTTACAAAACCCAAAGCAGAATCAAACCAAGCTAACCAATCCTCAAATCAACTGCTCCAATTTACAACACAGCAAAAACGGAACACCAATAGTACAGTCCAGATTGAATACTCTATCCATTAATAATAAAAATTTAAAAAGGGCAAAATTTTTTTTTTAATGAGAATAGGCCTGATCTTGTTCATCTTTCAGTTTTTGTAACTTGTGAAGCTCACTCTTTTCAGATGTGTCAAGATGTCGAACCTGCAAGAGTGTAAAACAGGCTAAGAACAGAGGACATACTAGTAGTATCAGACAGGATACAATAATGATGCCCACACACACCTGCTAGTGAAGGGTCAGATGCTCAACTAGAGAACTCACAGCTTCCCTTGATTTTGCACAAAGCCTAAGAACCTGAAATTGAAATACTTTAACATGCACATAGCTTTATCACAAATTGAAATAAACGAGCAAAACATATACTTGGTATTAAATTTTTACCATGATATGATGTACCTTCATAAAAATATACTACCTATTTCTTTTGTTTTGTATTCCAACTGTATGATAAACCATCTGTATGAACAATAATTCCTGCGGTGTTTTTATGCATTTGCTCACTTGGTGGTCCAGCGAAACAAATTAGAGCCTAGAACTGAAGCAATTCATACTTGCATCAGGGGTTCCCATCTCAGACAAAATTACCCTAGCATTGCCTTCCGCATCAAAGAGAAAATATGGTGGTTCTTTGAGATAACTAACCTGGTAGTGCTTGGATTTCATTCATGTGATATCTGTCACAAGATAAGAATAGTATGGGAGAAAGAGAGAGGGAAGGAGAGGCAGGTTTACTTTAGATTATAACATCTTGTGGCTGTAGAGAGTACCATAATCAATTTAAGTTTTCAATTTATAAGTCTTTAACCAAACAGTTAAAAGAACAATTATCCTTCATTGCCTAGAATTAAATCTTCAAGGATCCAGGTTCAAATAAATTTATTTTTAGAGAATTCCTAGTCTAATTTACTTCCAAGGGAACTAGAAAATATTTTCATGGGTGCTTCCTTGCAAAATAGGATCGACTAGGGCATGAGATCATGAGAAAATATATACTGAATGTGATAACAAGACGTGCACAGATAAAAATGAGAACAAAATCCCAAAAGCAATGGCCAGGATTTGTAAAGCAAACAATTCTACCTCACTAACTATCATTTAAATATTTTCTCTCTCTCTCTCTCTCTGCTTTAGAAGAATCAATCAAACAGAAATAAACAAACTGCTTTAAATATAAATCATTAGACCTCTTTCCTCAATCAGGAATATTCCTAAAGATATTATCTTCGTTAGCTACTCTTCTTTTAAATTTAAAATAAAAAAAATAAAAAAATTTAAGAATAATTTATTGCTGAGAAAGAAGGGAACAGGGTCCCAATCCAACAAATTTAAGAATAAATGCAAGTCTTATAGCAACAATTGGAGAACTTCATTCAACAAACTTTTTCCGCACCCCCTCTTTTTAGAGTGAGACTCCAAATTTCGTCTAGGTAAGATTCCCAAGACTTAGTGAGATTCTAAAGCTTCATATTCCTTTCTTCTTCATTGTAATGATTTTAATGATCATCATCTTCATTTTCATCTTTATATTAACCAATAAAATTAGGATGTGGAAGCTCATAAGATATTCCAGTTGTAATTGTCTCAGTTGTATTTCAACTAAAAGTAGTCACACCTGATATTTTTTTTTTGGATATTATTAAAGATCTAAACTGGAGTGCAGAGTGAAACATCTCCAAAAAAAGGGCCCAACTCAACAAATTTAGTAAAAGAGTAAGTACGATAGAATCTTGAGATTCAGGTATAACATGAAGGAAGAATAAACCTTTTCCCAGGACCCTTTGTTGTAATTGCACCTTCATTGAATCTTTCATGAGAATATTCCCACAAGAAGTTGATCATGATGGATATCTCATATACATATTACATACTGAAGTATGAAATTTCCAAAATAATTGACAAATCCCAGCACATTTCAAGTATAGAATATAAAGATAATTTGACCACATATTTAGTTTCACACCTAGCTAAGAAATTTACGGAAGGCAAGCATCCTGTGTATGTGAATCATTTCCTCTTGAATAAAACTATTTTACTTATAAAAAATAATAATAAATAAATAAAAATAAAAAATAAATTTATAGGAAGCAACCACGTACGTGGAGAACCCCCAAAAAGAAGTGAATAAGAAAGAAGAAAATAAGTAAAAGTAGCTCCTAGAGTTTATGTTATCTATAAATTGAAAAAATAGGTAAGAGGAATTGACATGAAAAATTGGGGAATTTGTCTACATGAGCTTGTGGGGTTTAACATTAGGAGAATATTTGGATCTAAGGTTTAGAATGGTTGAAGAGAGGGTTATGGGGTTGTGTTGGGGATTAAAAGATGGTTGATAAGTTATTTGATAGCTATTTGGTAGAAGAAAATGTGGGGTTTTAGGTTTTAATAGGTAAAATAAAGGACTTGATTTGGGATTATAAAGAACAAGAAATAGAGAATTTTATGGGGTTTAAGGACTGTATGAACGGTATCCATGAACAGCTCAAGAAAGAGAAGCAAGTAGGAGAAAGGGAGAAAAGAATACAAGACGGCCAAAACATGCTTCAATACTCAAAACGCTCAATATTTGTATTAATCAACTTCATCTCTTCTTTGGGCACATTAAACACAAATACATATAAGGACTCCTTTTTGTACTAGTAGTATCAAGACTCCTAGTTCGACTAAAAAACTAAAAACCTAATAAAAGACTAACTTAAAGTAAAAGAAAATAAACCTAAGATACTTAGGAATTCTTAGAAAATTCTAGACTACCAAAATACCCTAAATTCGTAGGGATTGCAGTAATTACAAATTTTCCCCTAAGTTCAAATTGACCATAATCTACTAAGTAAAAACCCAAATAATAATTATAAAAAAAAAAAAAAAAAAAAAAAAAAAAAAAAAAAAATAAGAGCGGGCAGCAAAAATAACAAAGCTCTGTGATCAATATGCCTTTTATCTTCAATCCTAGCAACATTCTTGATCTTTGCACCTTTAAAATGATGTCGCCAACATTTGCGATGACAAGAACAAGCGCAGCCTACCTCTTCATCTAGCACCTAGAGTTCAAGTAAATTAGAGACAAAATAATTGGTACTAGCAAGAATAGTTTTTTTTAAGACAAATTTGACATTTTCTTAATCAACATCATTGCTTTTCATAATCAAATGCTAGCTTGTACATGGGAAAAATTAAGAACAATCACAATTTCACACTCCATATGTACAAGTAACGGATTGTATGCAATTATAGTATTACATAAAATACTAATAAACTTGAATTATACGTTTATATATATTTAAGGTTTAGATAATTGAATTTCCGTGTAAATATAACTATAAAAATGTTGTAATATAATTGAAAGCGCACTTAACAAGAAATAGGAATTTGACTCTTGACTCATAAGCAAATGAGTTGTAATAGGATGAATCTTTGTTCTTGGACTTAGGCATGTTTTTCTTCATATTACTGATTACTTATGATTTATCTAAATTAGGTGGATAATAAGTGAGTTCATGTATATGAATATAAATTGTTACCTCTACTAACTACAAACAAACACAATAAACATCAACATTCTCTCTCTCTCTCTTTCTCTCTCTCTCTCTCTCTCATATTTTCATAGATCAAAAGCCTAAGAAATTTCCAAATAATTAAACGAAAAATAAAGATGAATTGAATAATAAATAAATAATGTATTCTAATTGTTTTTTTAAAAAAAATAATTGTGGGGCTATAGGTTTAAATAAAATTAATTGGAAGAAAGAAGAATATCGACGACATCAAAAGAAAATCAACGACAAACTACCCAAATTGCATCGGGAAAACCAAAGAACATCAAAGGTAAAAAAGAAAGAAAAATCTCTGCGCTTTCCAATTCCGCTTTGTTTACTTGTTTGCCTTTCTTCATCTCAGTTGTTCTCCAACTTTTCAGTCTCTTAGCTGTCAATCAACACTTGCATAAAACCTGTTTGTTAATTCTTGTTTTGTTTCTGTTTTCTTTACTCTATCTTCACTTTTTCTTAATAATTGAATTTGTTTGGGGGTAGAGTTTTTGGCTCTTGCAGGCACAAAAGATGCGGGGAGAGAGAGGACCTGGGAGGTTTTCTAAGATTATGGGGGCAAAGGGTAATGGACATAGACAATGATGATTTGATTTTCTTAAGTTTATTAATTTTGGATTCTTTGGATTTTGCAGTCAATTAATTCATTTGGTATAAAAATTAAAAAAACTTAAAATATGACACATGACACAAAATTAGACTTTAATTTAAAATATAATTAGATTTTCTTTAAGTTTTGACTTTATATTTACTAGCATGTAACCCATGCAAATGTATGAGTGCATTTAAAATCAAACACAATTTTTATTATAAAAATATAAATAATTAGTCAAATTATTAAAAAAAAAGCATGTAATACATACATACGTATAGATACATTTAAAATTAAACACAATTTTTATCATAAAAATATAAATAATTAATCAAAATATTTTTTAAAGTAAATGCAATTAGTCATTTTTTAAAATTCTTACCTAAATTTAATACTACTTATGATCATTTTTTTTTAATAAGATAAAACGTGTAGTGATTTTTGTTATATGGTGATTTCTATTGAGTATATGTGATTGATTTTTATTTTTATTTTATAGTTCATTAATATCAGATTTTTAGTATTTTGCACTCATTAACTCATATGAACAAGTTTAATTATTCCATTACAACATTTTACAACCAAACATATGAATGAGTTTAATCATTCCATTACAACATTTTTTTTATTCTTAGTAATAGCAATCATCATTCTTGTCTTTATCTCCATTCAATGTACCAAATATATATATGTATAATAATAGGTGAAGTTCAGAGAAATTCAAATTAGAGATCTAATTTTGCACCATGAATCCTGAATTATTTATTCTTAAAAAGTTTTATTTCATAATTTTAGAATAAAGTGTGGAACCACATCATAAATATTCATCCAAGTGAGTTATTAAGTACAAAAATCAAAGTGTCTAGAATAAAAAAATCGTAAAAAGAAAAAAAGAGTGCTTCACAATAATTTTTTTAAAAAATGGACAATTTACATTTTATACCTAATAATATCCTTACAAAATTTTTTAAAGAGTTAACAAAATATAAAAATGACTTTCAATGATATTTAAATTATATATATAGGAATTATATTATGCATCTTATTGTATATTTTTAAGTGTATCCATGCATATGCATGGAGTTACAAGCTAGTGTGCCATAATATTTATTACATATTTAAATTACTTTAAGTCCATGCAAAACTACTTCTAGCCATTCTATTAAAATCAGATTTAAAACTGCTTCCAATTCATTTAAAACTAATCTAGATTTTTTATTATAAAAATGACAAAGTTTGGCCACAAACTTTGTTGTAGCCTAATGCTACAACTTCACTTAACATCTCTGATCCTAAGGTTGCTGGTCCTATAATCACTAATGAATTAGAGCAAGAGGAATTTGGAACTTACACTGATGTAGGGGCATCTCAGTATAATTGAAAAGCTTCATAGTTAATTGTTGGTAGTTGAAATCCATTAGTGTACATGACAGTTGGTTGATGTAACTACTTTTATAACAGATTTTGTAATCAATTAGTTACTTTCTAGTACAGCTAGTTCAACCTCTAGGCTTAGCAGTATAAATTCTTTGAACAATTGTAATTGAATCATTTGTTAGTAAATAAATTCAAAGCTTTTGCGCTATTGTTTCAGAGATTAGCTCTTTGTGCAATGTGTGTCCACTTAAGTGCAACTCTAAGCAACTCTCATTTCTTCTTAATTTTTAGTATACTCTGTGTATTTTGCTGCATCATAAACTGAAGGCTGAGGAAGAGTGTAAGGTTGAGGAAAAGCAAAGAATGATTGAAAAGACTCAAAAGTCCAATGCAGCTAGGACTCAAAATTTGTTAATGAAATTGAATATAAATACTTATGTTGAATTGCAAAAACAGTGCACAAACACCAAAAAAGTCAAGATAAACATAGAAATAAGCAATCATCAAGTGGAATAGGGACAAGACTCACGTAACCAAATGGGGTGCAAACATTCTTTAATAATAACTAGTTGAGTTCCCGCACGATGTGCGGTGCAACTTAATATTAGTTTTCTCCAATATTTGATAAGTTTTTCCAAAAATCATATAACTTAACTGATTGGCACCTCAATTTCCAATAGAAAGGATTCAGATTCCCACTCTCAACTATCAATGTATAAAAAGATATTTCAATAAATTTCATTGTAAAAAATTGTAATCTTCAATTAATTTATATATAGACAAAATAGAAATACACTAAGAGTAGTATAGTGATTTGATCATACTATATATATGTGTTTACAAATTGAAAATTGCATGATATAGTAGCTAATATATATAGACATGTTTCATGCCTACTAAAAAATCACACATCCTTCAATTATATATATATATATATATTTTACATTCTTGATTGTGTGTTACTAAAAATTTTCCCCCTTTTTGTCGGACATGGTTTCAATTGTTGCAAAAACAACTAAATTTGAGTAAAAATGCCTCTTTTTTTTTTTTTTTAGAATAAAAATGTCATATTTCAAATCAATTGTTTCTCACATTAAAAAAAAAAAAAAAAACCAATTGTTTCTCATATAAATCTTAGAAAAATGATATTAAAATTTCATTATGCTTAAAATAATTAATATAACAAAATAAACATATTTACTGCATAGAATACATATTACAGTTTAGTTCACACACACATACGCGCATGCGCGCACACACATACAAAGGAGTTAGGAAATTTAAAAGATTAAGTTTAATTTTAGAGAATTTATAAATATTTAATTTTTTATGACTTTTGTGACATTTGTTGTCAAAGCAACTAAACATGAGTAAGAATGTCATATTCTAAATTTATTATTATTATTCAAACTAAAAATTATTTTCTATATAGAGTTTATAAAAATAGTCATATAAATTCATTTAATATAAATAATTAATGCACAACAATAGATAATTAATATAGGCATTTACTCTATTGGCTAATTAAATGGACTAATACTTTAATATAAATGCAAATTTTGTTGAAGTAGAAAACTAAATAAAGGGAAGTTCAAGGAATGCGCCACATGGCACAACCTAATACTCTCCAACATGAGGTTTTTTATATTTTATGTAAGACGGTTTTGAATAATATTTTATACATATATTATAAGAAAAAGTAAACTAAATTAGAGTAAAGAAACATGTATATTTTGAGATATTAAAAATTAGTTTAGTAGTTTCACTGCATATTTGTAGTCTTTTCAAGGTAAAATTAAATTTTTTTAAAATAATGAAACCAAAGAGAAATGCAAAAGAGTAACGAGACCATGAAAATCAACTAATTTGTGTTGTATTCAATATATTATACCATGAAATGAAATTATGTCCAACTCTGTCACTGTCTTTTACTCATCGATGGTGTGACATTAAAACATTATATGAGCAAGTGCATATGCATATATCTTATAAATGATTTAAAATTAAACCATGTAGAATATGATTTTACATTGCATACCAAATATTCTCTCTACTTATACCCAAAACATAAACTATCTAACCAAATTACCCAAACCTAAATCATATTTAAGCCCTTAATTTTAAAAAGAAAAAAGGAAAAAAAAATTACCCATAGGGGTTTTGGCATCTTGATGGTAGTAGGAGACCTGTATAACAGAGGTGGTAACCCCTTAGATTCCTCTTTCTCTCTCTTTCAAATGTTTTGTCAGTCTCAAGTATTTTATTTTGGTAATATATAGCAAAACAGTGTGTTTTATTTAACAATTCACAACATTTTTGTGTCTCTTTATCTCTTTTCAGACCTTATCTAGTTAGTTATTACTATTAGTCCTTAATTATTATTATTATTATTATTTTTTAAATACTAAAATGGTGGGTATGCTAAAAGACATGAAAAAAATAAGAATAGAGAAATGTGTAGTTTAAGCTTAGTCAATTAATGAGACATTAATGAGATAACAGTAAAATAAGTTAATATGAATTTTTGGGTAACTGTAAAAAAAAAATTAAAATTAAAAATTAAAAAATTAAAAAAAAAAAAAACTTAATAAAAGAGGTAAAGAAAATGCTAAATGCAAGATTAAAGCACCACTTGGTAGGACCTTATGTACTATTGCATGAGGTTTCTGCTTATATATATATATATATGATTGAAACATAACTCGATACTGCACCAATAAACTTTCACATCAATATATCTATCCTTACTGGGCAAAATGATTGAGTTCCATAACTCCTTACATATTTTGACTCATCATCTTCACAATGACATAAATGAAGTGAATTATTTCTGCAAATGTTTCAACGGTTAGATACAATAGTCCAAAACAAAATTTCATTTAAAACTTTTCCACGTTATGCATGGAAGAAACTTAAATTTTGCCAAGCAATCTCTATGTGATTCCTACAAATGGAGACAATGGTGGGAAATGCATAAAGCATATGCATAAAAATATTTATTAATATGTTTATATTGGTGATATAACATTTGCATAAACATAATATATAATTTATTTTATATTAACCATCAATATAAAGTATAAACATATCATAACACTACCTTATAATCAGGTGCACATGCATGGTACAATTAAAAACAACTATAATTACTAGTAAGTAATGGACTGTACACATTTATAGTATTACATTAAAGGCTAATAATTTTAATTTTTTTATATAAATATTTTTTAGGATTACATGATTGTAGATATAATTGATATAAAAATTAAAGAATAATTTAGAGGACACCTAACAAGAAACTGGAGTGCATTTAATGATCTAAAGTCAATAAATAAATAAAAATTTGAATTTGAAACCATACTTCATTAATCCTTATAAAGTGTCCAAATACAAAGCTTCAATAGCAAGTGCAGGGGAATCCTCCAACCATACAATCTCATCATCAATATTCCTAGCTAAAGTCAATTAAATTGAATATTCTCTCCGCTTCTACTTGAATATAATACTAGCTTGTAATCAATGCATACACATAGATGTATTGAAAATAAGCATAATTAGATTTATATTTAAATCTCTACCTAAGTTTAATCCTGCTAATGATCTTTTTTTTTTTTTTTGGGAAAAGATATAGTTTGGTCGACTATGCAAATTATTAATTCTTGATGACTTACAAAAAAATGTTCATTCTTGATAGTTTTGTTTTAGAAAAAAAAATGTTACTACTTAAATTAATTATGTTATTGTGATGCAGTAAATGTATTTCAGCTTTACATATTTCAAATAAGATATGAACAACCAATTTTTGAGATCATTATTAAATTTTACATTAAAATTTTTGTTTGAACTAGTCATAATTTTTTAAAAATAATGTTTGGCTACAAACTTAGTTGTAGCCTTAGGTTACAACTCTCTTTAAAAAAACTTAATATTACTACATATTTTAGAAAATGTAATCAAATTATGGATTTGTCAAAATTCACATCTAATAAAAGNTCGTAAAGAGATTGTTTTAAGTGATGACTTGTCTCATCTGATTCCATTGTTTGATGAAAGCAAGAGTTTTGGTCAGGAATATGGAGATAAAAGAATCTGTAGCAGCCCTCTCAAATGTGCCAAATGCCAAATATTTGGCTCATTTGGCACACCAAACACAAAACAGAGCTTTATCAAATGTGTTAAATGTGTTAAACTTTTGCAACATTGAACAATACCGTTGCAATTTTGACACAGTATGAACGAGAATGGCATCTGCGTTTATTTTTTTTTATTCGACTTTTCTCTCACCTCTCACTACTTTAATTGATTTTTTCTCTCTCCTGACAATTTGTCTCTCTCTCTCCCAACCGGTGTTCTTTCCTCTTTAGATCAAATTGCCAGCTCCTCCCTCAACCTCAAATGTCTTTCTCTCTCTTTGCACCTCAAATCAATCCCAAAAATCTTCTTTATTCTCTCTTTATCGAGTGGCAGAGCTATGGATTGCGTCGTGATCGGTTGAGACAGTAGATGGGGTCAGTTGGGTTGGGGTTTTTGGCAGGTTGTTGATTGAGTATTAGGTTTGGGTGGTGGAGTAGGTTGTGTCGCCTGCCGATCTTGATCTCGCCTTGTCAAACTCTGCTCAATCTCGCCTGCCACTGTCTCACCGATCTCTCTGGTTGTGTTTTTTTTTTTAAGTGGCGTTGGTGGATGTGGGTTTGTGCCGGTGGTGGCTGGTCGATGTTGTTGTTGGTGGCCGTTGTTGCGGCAGTGGTGGATGTGTCGTTGTTGTTGATGGTGATGATAGGGAGGAGATAATATATTATTTTAATGTGTATTAAATATTATTTTAATGTATAGAATTGAATTATAAAACATCTGATGAATGGGATGTTGTAAAATGATGTGGTAAAATAATAAAGTAGGCTTTTGGTGTGTCAAAATGGCATTATAGAATATCTACTACGGATGCTCTAATATTGTTCAGTGGTTATTTGAGGGTGACGAGCCTATTGGGGAGAAATTGGAGGAGTGGACAAATTATAAAGAAGATAGGAAAAGACTAGGAATGGAACTTTTCAAGATCATTTAGGCTGAAATGCATCGGCTGTAGAACACATGTGAGAAGAAATACAAGTATTGGAGACTGGGGAAGTTGTGGCTCAATATGGAGAAAAAATGTGTCGAAGAAGATAAATCTAGAAACTCACAGAGTTATAAGTCACTCTTTTTAAAGCAGCAACAAGAGATTGAGAAGGAGAAAAGTGATGATGAGATGCGAAAACTGGAGTTAAAAATCATTAGGATCATTTTAGAAGCAAAAGCAGACAAGGATATTAAAATGTTAATCCAGATTTTAAATGGGATATCTATTTTCTCTCCTTAGATGGTTCCAAATTTAGATGAAATAGTTTGAAACATGTGAAATGTTAAGTCAGATGCATTGTAGTTTTTACTCTTAAATCTGTCCTTCCTAAAGATGGAATAATTTTGAAATATAAGAAATTAGATAATTTTTTGTTCCATTGGATCTCACTATATTTATTTTTTTCATTTTCACACTTGATGCTGTAATCCTGGGTACTTATGCTGCCATGTGGAATACATGGGAGAAACTTTTGATGATATCTTCTTTTGACTATCAATCAATTGTTGTGCCATTGTTGAAGTCATTCATGCGGGTTTATGTTTTATCCTCTAGGCTGGTCTATTGAATGTTTTTAGTACCTCGTCATCTTAGGATTTAATGTTTTTCAGGATAAATCTCTCCTTTATAGGCACAACTAGTGAATATTGTTGACAAAGATGCTACAGAGAAGTCTAATGTTGCAATAGAAGCTCCGACTTGATCTTGATGACAAGAAAAACACTGAAAAAGGAGGTGATGGTTCAAGACAAAGACTGGGGAAATCAAAAAATAAAAAGAAGAAAAATAGATCACAGAAACGCGAAGGAATTTAAGGTCATATACACTGGTTATTGTTTTCTTTCTTTTTATTGTAATTTCATTTATATAGTATACATAATCTATCATGCAAATGAATGTCCTAACAATATGCAATTCCCTTATTGTAGGAACCAGAGGCAGTGAGCAGTAGAAATTTATGGAACCTCTTTTCTTTTGCTTGGCTAAAACATGTCAATTTTGGAAATTTGAGGCAAAATGTGCCCCTACTTTCTAGGCTTAAATCTGTTATGCTTCAGTTCCTTTTTGGCTGCACATAGTAGACATTATCCTCTTGATCCTAAGGTTGCTGGTCCTATAATCACTAATGAATTAGAGCAAGAGGAATTTGAACTTACACTGATGTAGGGGCATCTCAGTATAATTGAAAAGCTTCATAGTTAATTGTTGGTAGTTGAAATCCATTAGTGTACATGACAGTTGGTTGATGTAACTACTTTTATAACAGATTTTGTAATCAATTAGTTACTTTCTAGTACAGCTAGTTCAACCTCTAGGCTTAGCAGTATAAATTCTTTGAACAATTGTAATTGAATCATTTGTTAGTAAATAAATTCAAAGCTTTTGCGCTATTGTTTCAGAGATTAGCTCTTTGTGCAAATGTGTGTCCACTTAAGTGCAACTCTAAGCAACTCTCATTTCTTCTTAATTTTTAGTATACTCTGTGTATTTTGCTGCATCATTAACTGAAGGCTGAGGAAGAGTGTAAGGTTGAGGAAAAGCAAAGAATGATTGAAAAGACTCAAAAGTCCAATGCAGCTAGGACTCAAAATTTGTTAATGAAATTGAAAATATAAATACTTATGTTGAATTGCAAAAACAGTGCACAAACACCAAAAAAGTCAAGATAAACATAGAAATAAGCAATCATCAAGTGGAATAGGGACAAGACTCACGTAACCAAATGGGGTGGCAAACATTCTTTAATAATAACTAGTTGAGTTCCCGCACGATGTGCGGTGCAACTTAATATTAGTTTTCTCCAATATTTGGATAAGTTTTTCCAAAAATCATATAACTTAACTGATTGGCACCTCAATTTCCAATAGAAAGGATTCAGATTCCCACTCTCAACTATCAATGTATAAAAAAGATATTTCAATAAATTTCATTGTAAAAAATTGTAATCTTCAATTAATTTATATATAGACAAAATAGAAATACACTAAGAGTAGTATAGTGATTTGATCATACTATATATATGTTCATCACTTAAAACAATCTCTTTACGAATAATTTTAGGATCACCTCTAAGTCTGTCCCTCGTGATACTAGTGTGGAGACTTCGTAATCCACAAGAAGTCTTAAGTTCTTCTTTCAAGAAGGCCAAGACCCTTTCTAGCTTCAGTTCATCAAGAAACAGCACTGAGACCAGTGTCCTATTCATCAAACAGTGCTTAAGCAGCATTTTTGGGATTCGATTCTTCAGCATTTCCAATGTCAAGCCCTGCAGCATATAGAGATGACTTGAAGCAAAACATTCAGTCTTAATAAGCATTTCCAATATTGACTGAATTCTCTTGATTAAATTGTTGCGGTTGATATTGTTACAATAAGGCTAGGGCTTCAACTTCAAATCTTGTGACACGTCTTGATCTCCGGACTCATTTCTTGATCAATCTTCCACCAATTTTGTAGTGGCAGTCACATCCATTGCCCTCCAATCACCGATTTCAATTTCTAAGTTTGGAACAGGTATTGAAGCCACATAATTCCACTCATATGGAAAAGAATGGCAATGCTCGGATGTCATATGTTGTGTGTATTTTCCACCATCTAGCACATTAAAAACTTCCAATCAACATCTTTTGACATTACCACATAGTCCACATCGTTTGACGACTCTGCTTTCGCCCTATGCCCCATCAATTTATTCTCATCGACATACACTTTCAGGTCTTTGATTCTGACACTCAACAGTTCCTTCTTGGCTTTCAAGCTCATCACATTGTTCCAATAAGCCTTGGCTCATGTTATCGTGTCAAAGTTTGCCGGTGATGGAGTCTTCACCTTTTCAAAACCCTGCCTCATCCAATCGAATATTGCTTGTCTCTCTTTCTTTCTCTCTTGAAAATCTTCAATATCCTTGGCTATCTGTGCTATTGATTTATTCTCGATGAGCTTCTTGAACTTGTTCATCTTGGCTGTCGTTATTAGCTCTCTGAGTTCTGTCTTCACTCTCTTAATGTCGTCATCTTTAATGGGGTTTATGGGGTTCTCAATGGACAAAGTTAACTCACATTTTTGGATGGCAGTGTTGAATTGATCGTTGCAGGCGAGGTTTTGAGCGTGCATGAGGGCAGAATGGATGGAATAAGGGGCATCTTTGGGGGCCGGAGCAGAGGAGCATTTCTTCTTTCTGGTCATACTTTGTTCTTGTTCTCTTTTGGTGGATTTTGGTGGTAAATGGAAAGAGTGATTGTGTTTTAAAGAATGTAATTTCCCAAGAGAGGTTAAATAGGTAAATAGCAAATAGATTTGTCAAAAATTCTGGGTTTTCAATAAATAAATAAATAAATAAATAAATAAATAAATATATATATATATATATTATATAGGGTGAGGCTTAGATCTAGTGCACTACATGCACTGGACCCTTTAAGATGGTGACATGTGTTCAAAAGTGGACACATGTTATAATCTCAACGGGTCCAGTGCAACTAAATACTAAACCAAACTTCACCCATAATATATATATATATATAGAAGTGCTATCTCCACAACATTTTTACAACAAATTACAAGTGGTTAATTAGTTATTATTGATTCAAATTTGAATTTAGTACTGAGATTACTTTTTTAACCCAACAATAACAACCCGCCACTTAGGATTTGTTATAAAAATGTTGTGGACATATCATTTCTCACATATATATATATATATATATTATAGACTCACGCACACATATATAAGTATGGAAATTTGGTAGTTAGAATGTTGGATACCATTGATATTTTGGTTTTAATTTATAAGAAAAGTTAATTGATGCTTTAAGGGCTTTGGTTTTGGAAATTTTTTATAATAAAAGAATAAAGTAATCCATTTTTTGAAAATATATATATATATATATAAATAAATTTTTATTTCACGTGAAAGTAGTACCAAGGGTTTTTCCTAAAATGGTCCATTAACAAATGTTGAGCTTGCACCATTAATTAAACCCTTAATTTATTTACTATCTTGGGCTTGCACTTTTTTTATTTTTTGTTTATTTTTTATTTTTTATTTTTCTTTCATATGTAATTTAGTGCAGAGGATAGGGGATTTGAACCATGGATATTTCTGTTGAAAACACCATGATTTGACATCAAAGGTGTTTATAGTTTCTTTTTTGGGTAATCTTATTCTAAAATGATGCAATTACTAATGGGATTGTAATCTTTGATTATCATTCTTAAAGTTATAATTTCATATTCCCCACATGAAAGCCTATTATGTATTTCTCTGTATCTATTATAATTTCATATTCCCTACCATAGTCAATTAGTTCTAAGCTATCAATCTCAGTAAAGTCTTTTATAAGATTATGTCCAAGATATTGATCAATAGACTAAAACTGGTCATTAACAACAACAACAACAACAACAACAATAATAATTATAACTATTGTTATTATTATTGTTGCTATTATATATATATATATATAAAGCGAAACCTCTGAAATTCTCACAATTTTCCATGTCAGCACAATATTTAAATAAAATATTAGCATAATATTTAAATTAAATTATCATTTTATTTAAATAAAATTATTTTTGTTTAGTCCAAACTTATAAAATGTCAACACAATAATTAAATAAAATTATCATTTTATTTGAACAATTTTTCACGTTAGCACAATATTTTAATAAAATTTTAGCATAATATTTAAATAAAATTATCATTTTATTTAAATAAAATTATTTTTGTTTAGTCCAAGCTTAAATAAAATGTCAATATTGTTGGGTTCTAAGACTTTAGGTTTAAATGTATTAGAACTTCATTTTGTAATGTTGGCAAACCATGATCAAAACGTTTAGTCTTGTTTTAGCCTTGCTCAAAGTGTGTTTATGTGTAAAGTTGGAATTGAGTGTATTGCAGGATTTATTATGTTGATTTGCCGAGCTCGATCGATCGAAAATTAGACTCGATTGATCAAAGCTCATGTAGATTGTTTTTCTACAGAATTTTCCAACTCAGCCCAAGCTCATATGTCGTGTAGGGTTTTATGTTTTGCCTTAAGTATAAAACGAAAAACCCTAGCCATGTTTTGTAGTTGTTGTTTATGCTGTGTATGTGAATCTCTTGTAAGATCTCGAGGTGTTTGCGTTCACATATACTTAGGGTTATCAAGAGTCAAGATTATGCCAAGAACTTGATGATCGATCCAGTTGCTGCATAAAGAGCTTAAAGAAAACACAAGTGGGAGTACTTGTGGATGCTGTGAATCCAAGAAAGAAGTAGTCCATGGACTTGGAGCTGTCACGTAGTCATGGTAGTAAGTTTTCTACTTGAGGTAGCAATAGGATGTTAGTGGTCTAAGTTGCTATTGTGTAAATTTCAATTCTTTTATAGTGGATCTGTTTTACCTTGATGATAGCTAGGTTAAATCCTCCTTAGGTTTTTTACTGGTTTGGTTTTTCTGGGTTATCATTTCATTGTGTTATTTATTTTTCACACTGTTCAATGATATGATTTATATGTGTTAACCTAGAACTGAATAATTTACCTAAATTAATCACTTGGCTAAATAACTAGGTTAATGTGGTTATGTTTGAGGGGTCTAAAAAAGTACAAGTGGTATCAAAGCAGGTTAGCTCTAGTGTTTAGATCCTTTGATCTAAGAGTTGATCCTTGACCCTTGTTGTCATGGAACACGGTCACTCTTTTGTTATTCCATCTCACTTTGATGGGAATAATTATGCTTATTGGAAAGTAAGGATGAAAGCATTCCTGAAATCTATTGGTGAAAGAGTTTGGAATTCCGTTGAATAAGGATGGGAGAAGCCCACTACTCCTGTAAGTGAGTGACAAACTTTTCAGAAAGAAGCAGCCGCTTTTAATAGCAAAGTCATGAATGCTATTTTTAATACTATTTTTATGGAGGAATTCAAGAGAATCTCTAATGTTGAGGTTGCTCATATTGCATGAAATATTCTTCAAACTGTGCATGAAGGCACAAAGACAGTTAAGATTAACAAACTGCAGCAGTTAACTACTAGGTTTGAAAGTATTAGAATGTCTGATGATGAAATTTTTGATGAATTCTATGCTAAATTAAATGATATTGTTAACTTTGCTTATAATTTGGGTAAAATCTATGATCAATATAAAATTGTTAGGAAGATTCTTAGATCTTTGATTAAGGACTTTAGACCCAAAGTGACTGCCATAACTGAAATTAAAGATGTGGACTCCATCCCTATTGATGAACTTGTAGGATTTCTTTAGTCCTATGAGTTGGACCTACCGAAGACAAGCAAATCCAAATCAATGGCTTTTAAGTCTGTTGATGATGTTGATGTGAATGGATTTGATGATGAGCTCTCTGCTATAGAGATTGCATATCTTGCCAAGAACTTTAGAAACTTTCTTAGGAACCCGACGCTTGTGGTGGTGCGGGGTTTAAACATTTGAAATGTTTTAACTTGGCTTTACTTGCAAAACAAGGGTGGAGATTGCATTTAGCCCAAGATTCATTAGTGTTCCGGGTTTTGAAAGCTAAATATTTTCCTAGATGTGGCTTTATTTAGGCTTCTCTAGGCCATAATCCATCTTATACATGGAGGAGTATCATGGTAGTGCAAGGATTGGTGAAGGAAGGAATGATGTAGAGAGTGGGAAATGGGAGGGATGTGAAGGTGTGGGGAGATAGATGGTTGCCTAGTTCATCCTCTCATGTGGTGATTTCTCCTTGGTTGTTCTTGCATGAGGACACATGGGTTGGAAAGTTGATAGATACTAATGCCATGTATTGGAAATCTTTGGTTGTGGACTCCATTTTTCTGCCACATGAGGTTGAAGCAATTAAAAGTATCCTTTTGAGTGTCTGTTTCCTTTTGGATAAATTGGTGTGGGCTGAAACGGCTAATGGTAAGTTTACTGTCAAAAGTGCTTACCATTTGGCTGTGAAAATATCATTTTCTAAAAAATAGAGGGAGTGCTTTGGTTGTAGCTTGATGAGAAGTTTTTGGAGAAGTCTTTGGAGGCTTCCTATTCCCCATAAGGTTAGGCATTTTGCATGGAGAGCATGTAGGGAAGCATTGCCTACAAAAGTAAATCTAAGGAGAAGGAAGGTGTTGACAGATGATTCATGTGAGTGGTGTAAAGAGAAACCTGAAACTGCTGGTCATGCTTTGTGGAGTTGCCCGAGTTTCAGAAAGAAGCAGCCGCTTTTAATAGCAAAGTCATGAATGCTATTTTTAATACTATTTTTATGGAGGAATTCAAGAGAATCTCTAATGTTGAGGTTGCTCATATTGCATGAAATATTCTCCAAACTGTGCATGAAGGCACAAAGACAGTTAAGATTAACAAACTGCAGCAGTTAACTACTAGGTTTGAAAGTATTAGAATGTCTGATGATGAAATTTTTGATGAATTCTATGCTAAATTAAATGACATTGTTAACTTTGCTTATAATTTGGGTAAAATCTATGATCAACATAAAATTGTTAAGAAGATTCTTAGATCTTTGATTAAGGACTTTAGACCCAAAGTAACTGCCATAACTGAAATTAAAGATGTGGACTCCATCCCTATTGATGAACTTGTAGGATTTCTTTAGTCCTATGAGTTGGACCTACCGAAGACAAGCAAATCCAAATCAATGGCTTTTAAATCTGTTGATGATGTTGATGTGAATGAATTTGATGATGAGCTCTCTGCTATAGAGATTGCATATCTTGCCAAGAACTTTAGAAACTTTCTTAGGAACCTGAAGCTTGTGGTGGTGCGGGGTTTAAAAATTTGAAATGTTTTAACTTGGCTTTACTTGCAAAACAAGGGTGGAGATTGCATTTAGCCCAAGATTCATTAGTGTTCCGGGTTTTGAAAGCTAAATATTTTCCTAGATGTGGCTTTATTTAGGCTTCTCTAGGCCATAATCCATCTTATACATGGAGGAGTATCATGGTAGTGCAAGGATTGGTGAAGGAAGGAATGATGTAGAGAGTGGGAAATGGGAGGGATGTGAAGGTGTGGGGAGATAGATGGTTGCCTAGTTCATCCTCTCATGTGGTGATTTCTCCTTGGTTGTTCTTGCATGAGGACACATGGGTTGGAAAGTTGATAGATACTAATGCCATGTATTGGAAATCTTTGGTTGTGGACTCCATTTTTCTGCCACATGAGGTTGAAGCAATTAAAAGTATCCTTTTGAGTGTCTGTTTCCTTTTGGATAAATTGGTGTGGGCTGAAACGGCTAATGGTAAGTTTACTGTCAAAAGTGCTTACCATTTGGCTGTGAAAATATCATTTTCTAAAAAATAGAGGGAGTGCTTTGGTTGTAGCTTGATGAGAAGTTTTTGGAGAAGTCTTTGGAGGCTTCCTATTCCCCATAAGGTTAGGCATTTTGCATGGAGAGCATGTAGGGAAGCATTGCGTACAAAAGTAAATCTAAGGAGAAGGAAGGTGTTGACAGATGATTCATGTGAGTGGTGTAAAGAGAAACCTGAAACTGCTGGTCATGCTTTGTGGAGTTGCCCGAGAGCACAAGAGGTGTGGGAGTGTTCTAAGTTGGTCCTAAGCTTAGATAGAAGGGATGATTTCTCTTTCATGGATATCTTGTGGCAATTACTGTTGGCTGAAAATGTGAATTTGGATTCCGTTTCTCGACTGGTTATATCAGCATGGAAGTTGTGGCACAGTCAAAATGAATGGTGTCTTAATGGTGTGATGAAATCTGGGAAAGAGCTAGTGTATGGTGCAATGCATTACTCGGCTGAGTTCCTTGTGGCTAATGATAGTGATGAGCATTCGAGTACTGTGATTCAGAAGATGAATTGGTCCCCACCACTACTGGGGTTGTGTAAAGTAAATGTTGATGCTGCCATTTTCATTGATATAAGATCAAGTGGCATTGGGATTGTAATTCCAGATAGCATGGGACAGGTTGTAGCGGTTTTATGTAGAAAATTGGAACCTCCTCTCGGTCCACTTGAAGCTGAATCCAAGGCATTTGAAGCGAGAATTTTGTTTGCTCTGAGTCGTGGTTTTACTAATGTGGTGTTGGAGGGAGATTCGTAGGTAATGGTAAATGCATTGGCAGACTCTTCATCTTCTCCCTCAACTATTGCTTCTGTTATTCAGGGTGTTCATGAGATATGTAGGGAGTTTAGACAAGTCTAGTTTTCCCATGTCAAGAGGCAAGGGAATATGCCAGCTCACTTAGTAGCAAAAAATGCTTATAGCATTGTTAATGACATTGTATGGGTTGAAGAGGATCCTTGCTTTGCCAAGAAAGTCCTCACCCATGATGTAAATTTTATGTTTTCTTAGTAATGAAAAGTTAATGCATTTCCTATATATATATATATATATATAAAACTATATAATACGAATTCAACAAAAAGTATTATCTTCTCACAAGGAAAATTAAATTCAACTATATAATACGAATAACACCTCCTCCTCCTCCCCCTCCTCTACTATCTATCTATCAAAATTATGTGATTTGTTAGCTAATGCAACCAAATGATTGTTGAGAGCCTTTAGCCTAGTTGGTTGGCACATCTTGATCTTTCCAAGGCATTCAAAGTTCAAATCCATCCTCCTCTATTGTAACTATCTAATTATCAAAAAAAAAAAAAAAAAAATTGAATTTTATTAGAGAACCTTACAAAAAATGTTGAAGAAATTGGGCTTAAGCTTTATTCTTGAAACAAAAGGAAATCAAAATAGAAAATTTCAAAAAATAAGGATTTCTATAACCTAAGGAACAATAAGAAACTGAGACTAAGCTTTATCCTTAAAACAAATGGAAATCAAAATATAAAATTTCAAAAATAAGGATGATTTTTAACTGTCACGCCCCAAACCCAAAAGGGTCCAAAGCATGAGAAATACATCCCAAGGGTACCTGTAGATTTTTCCTTTTTGGCAAATCAAACTATAGGAGATCTTTATTTTCCTTTCTTTTCCACAAGATAAGAATATATAACTATACTAAAATCTCCACATTACAAGTCAGAGCTCTATAACACAATTACAAATAATAACTAAAAATCATGTGCCTCCACATAATACATGAATATATTACAAAACTTTGATTAAATTATACAAAGTCACAATCTTATCAAGGATAAGGACCTTAACATCGAGTCTAGGCCTACCACACCAAAAGCTCACAAACCTTAAGCGACCCACCTCCAATAGAATTAATTAAGGTCTCATTGAACATAGCAAGATCAAATCACCAACCATTTACAGCAAAAGTCTCCAAGTGTGCGTTTGTATACCGCTTATTTTGCTGAAAACTGAAAACTGAAAACAAAAAAAAAAAAAAAAAATCTGGTTACTGTTTATTACTGTTCACTACTGTTTAGCACTGTTCATTGGCCTAAATACACTGTTCATGTCCCATGAATAGTGCATTAAGTGCTGGTCCTAAAAAAAAAAAAAAAAAAAAAAAGCTAAAAACACCAGACGCGTGAATGCAGATGCCAAACCAAACGGACACCAAATTTAACATAGCACTCCATACCCAAGGTATAGCTAATAAATGTGAAAAACTGTTAGAGAGTTGGATGAGCTAACGCCCAGTAAGTAGTATAATTAATGGGGGTGGGGAAATGCAAGTTTCATCTTCAATAATAATAATATGACAAGAATGATTAAATAATGAAACACAAAGTTTTTCAAAGTAAATATCTTGAAACTATATACTATAATCTGTGAGCACCAACAATATAATTTCTAAAACCATAATATCTAACATAAGATAAATTATCACAAATATACCATATTACCACCTAGATCGGTCAGGGGATCTACTCATTCACAACTGACATGATATTGTCCTCTCTGGTATATGCNCAACCATTTACAGCAAAAGTCTCCAAGTGTTCGTTTGTATACCGCTTATTTTGCTGAAAACTGAAAACTGAAAACAAAAAAAAAAAAAAAAAATCTGGTTACTGTTTATTACTGTTCACTACTGTTTAGCACTGTTCATTGGCCTAAATACACTGTTCATGTCCCATGAATAGTGCATTAAGTGCTGGTCCTAAAAAAAAAAAAAAAAAAAAAAAGCTAAAAACACCAGACGCGTGAATGCAGATGCCAAACCAAACGGACACCAAATTTAACATAGCACTCCATACCCAAGGTATAGCTAATAAATGTGAAAAACTGTTAGAGAGTTGGATGAGCTAACGCCCAGTAAGTAGTATAATTAATGGGGGTGGGGGAAATGCAAGTTTCATCTTCAATAATAATAATATGACAAGAATGATTAAATAATGAAACACAAAGTTTTTCAAAGTAAATATCTTGAAACTATATACTATAATCTGTGAGCACCAACAATATAATTTCTAAAACCATAATATCTAACATAAGATAAATTATCACAAATATACCATATTACCACCTAGATCGGTCAGGGGATCTACTCATTCACAACTGACATGATATTGTCCTCTCTGGTATGCAGACTCTTGATCCCATGGACAACAGCCTCACCCATACCCTCAAGGTTTTTCTCTCCCCCCATGGGCAGCAGAGAGCGCGCCAAATAGGACCTCTCTTGTATGTTGTCTTTTCGCCCCATGGGCAGCAGCCTCACCCATACACAATCAAGGAACCTTTCCCTCCATGGGCAGCAGGGAAG
This sequence comes from Quercus suber, assembly GCF_002906115.3. Classification (NCBI taxonomy): domain Eukaryota; kingdom Viridiplantae; phylum Streptophyta; class Magnoliopsida; order Fagales; family Fagaceae; genus Quercus; species Quercus suber. Next base: position 667,005 of record NW_027069645.1, on the reverse strand, counting down.
AACGCATCATCCAAAGTGAAAGGGCACTGACTTGGATTTGATTCAACTGTTACAAAAACTACAGAAACCAAATTGGGTGATCACCAGGAAATCACACATGGCATGGTGTTAAACCACATAAGGCTCACAGGTTACATATACTTTGAAACACATAGTTTATATCTAGGTAATTTCAGAAAAGCCTTAAATAATCTCACTTCCACAAAGTTTGTAAGGTTTTCAACTTCATTTTTGTTAAGAGATTTTCTGTCAATTTCCCACATAACAAGATAAGATAAGCATCTTAAAATTTTTTAATATACCATAAAATCCATGATTTCCTCATCAAAGATTAAATAAAAGATGCTCCTTTTTCCATGTCAACAATTCATGCATTTCCCCAAATGTAATACCAAATATTATGCACTTTTCATATATAATAATATATAATAAGGTCACAACACAATACTTTTAAGAAAAACGTATATCCATATATAATTTACCTAAATGTGTTTGACCCAAAAACAATGTTTATGCAACATAGTTATTTTCCATTAAAAAAGTTACTTACCTTGCAATCTGCAAAAAGCCTAATTCTCCAATCTCCAAAAGAGATTAGCTAGAATCTCAACAATATCAAGCAAACCTAACCCAATAAGCATAAAGTTTAAAATTATATTTAGCTACAATTTAGGAATTGCCAAGTGAGCACTTAATTAGGCAAGCCTAGTATTTAACCTCATCAATAATAATATATTTCACTTTTAAAGTTTCTCAACAAATTGATTCACAAGGCATAAACTCCAATTTATAAAGTTAACCCATTTAATATCATCTCTAACATCATGACTAGCTTCCATAAAATTTACACTACATCATTAAGAGACACATGAAAGCAAAATCAAAATATCCTCCAAGGCAAGAAGTTTAGAACTTCAACTAACTCTAAATAAACCTAATGGCCATGGAAAAATTAGATTTACCAATCATCACATGTTATAACTCAAAACTCCTAAATTTTCCACCATACATAAACCATAAGTAGTCATTATTAGCACAAACCATATACCCACTCATCAAATAATTCCACCAATACAGAACCCATACATACAAACATATAAATATCACTTCCAATGCTAATAAATCACATGAGTATCATTGTTAAAGTTTAGATAAAAATAACCTCAAGCAAAAGTGTAAAACCCACAAAAAGATAAGAAATTTTTACCTCAAAAAATGATGTGAAGGTTCTTATGGGTTCTCAAGAATTTTCTAGTGATCTTATCGGAAAATGATGGTGGAGGTGTGGAAGTACCGGTGGAGAGGATGAGAGGGAGGAGTGTGTTTAAGTGAAAAGAAAAGAAAAAGAAACAAATGAGAGATATGGCAGGACATGAGAGGGTGAGATAGATTGAAATAAGTGGTGGAGAGTGGTGTTAGGTGGGGGGCACATGGGAACTTAAAAAAATCTGATCTCTCTCTCTCTCTTTTTTTTTTTTTTTTTGACTGACAAGAACGTTACATAAAATGTTATAATTATAGAACTTGGTTTAGGTTTAGTGCATTTAGTGCACTGGACTCGTAGATGATGATACATATCTAAAATTGGTAATACATTTCTAAAATCATCATCTTAATTGGTTTAGTATTATTGGATACTAAACCTAAACCTGACCCATAATTATAAGTGTTGATAAAACAACGTAATCCAAATTTGACAAGCATTTATTTCACAAGACAATATTAGTTCATATTCTAATGCTCCCTTCCATGTCCCAAGCCAAGATGAATTGAATCTTTCATCTATTGGAAGAGTGGGCAACAAAAATAACGAAGCTCTGTGATCAATATGCCTTTTATCTTCAATCCTCGCAACACTCTTGATCTTTGCACCTTTAAAATGATGTCGCCAACATTTGCGATGACAAGAACAGAGCAGTCTACCTCCTCATCTAGCACCTAGAGTTCAAGTAAATTAGAGACAAAATAATTAGTACTAGCAAGAATAATTTTTTAAGACAAATTTGACATTTTCTTAATCAACATCATTGCTCTTTATAATCAAATACTGGCTTGTACATGGAAAAAAATTAAGAACGATTACAATTGCACATTCTATATGTACAAGTAACGGATTGTACGCAATTATAGTATTACATAAAATACTAATAAACTTGAATTATACATTTATATATATATACATATATATATATATATTTATTTATATATATAAGGTTTAGATAATTGAATTTCCGTGTAAATATAGCTATAAAAAAATTGTAGTATAATTGAAAGAGCACTTAACAAGAAATAGGAATGAGTAGTGTTGGAGTCAATTTAGAATCTAATTTGACTCTTGACTCTAAGCAAATGAGTAGTAATAGGATGAATATAATCTCTGTTCTTGGACTTAGGCATGTTTTTCTTTATATTACTGATCACCAACAAACACAATAAACATCAACATTTTCTCATCCCATCTCTCTCTCTCTCTCTCTCTCTCATTTTCATAGATCAAAAGCCTAAGAAATTTCCAAATAAACGTAAAATATAGACGAATTGAATAATAAATAAATATGTATTTTAATTGTTTTGTTTTTAAATAAAATGGATTCGAAGAAAGAAGAATTTCGACAACATCAAAAGAAAATCAACGACAAACTACCCAAATTGCACCGGAAAAACAAAGAATCACTACAAAAAAACGGGTCTATAGCCGCGTTTCAAAAACGCGGCTATAGATCCGAAAAACGCAGCTATAGCCTAGAGCCGCGTTTTTTATAGCCGCGTTTGCAAACGCGGCCTAAACACCGCAGCAACAGACCTATGGCCGCGTTTTTAAAAAACGCGGCTATAGGCCAGATTTGAGCTGCGTTTATAACCGCAGCTAAGGGTTCGGAGCTATAGCCGCGTTTGTAAAACGCGGCTATAGGTTTTTTTAAAAACAAAAAAAAAAAAATTCTTTTTCGGGTTTTTTTTCCAGAAAACAAAAATAAATATATATATTTTTGGGTTTTTTTTTTTTTCCAGAAAATTCAAAATTTGAAATTCAAATAAAAAAAATTCAAAATTAAACGTAAATCCAAAAATTTCAAAATCAAACACAACCTCAAAAAATTCAAAATCAAATACAACATTCTCACAATACAAAAACACCCAGAAAATTCAAAATCAAACACAAACCCAAAAAGTTCAAAATCAAACACAAGATATTCACAATACAAACAAACCCAAAAAATTAAAAATCAAACACAAACCCAGAAATTCAAAAACACAAACCCATTTTCTTACTAGCACAAATTGAAGCACAGATCAACAACACAATATCAGCAATCAAGCACAAATCTACAACGTAATCACAATATCAGCAACACAATAACAAAAATTCAAGCACAGATCCACAATAGCATCTCCTCCATTTTCTTACTAACTAAACATAAAATAACCAAAAAAAAAAAACTAGATCTATTGACAAATCAGTGTGCTTGAGATGAAGAAAATAATGAAAGAAAGGGAAAAAAAAAAAAAAAGCAGCTCCAAAGAAACAAAGGAAAAAAAAACGTTGCCCAGTGAAAAGAAAAAAAAAAAAAAAAAGAGTTACCTGATGTGAAGAAGGAAGACAGAAAAAGGAAAAAAAAAAAAAAAAAAAAGAGTCAACCAGATATGAGGAAGGAAGAAAAAAAAAAAAAAAAAAGGAAAGAAGGAACTTACAGAGAAATGTAGAGAGAAAGAAGAACTTAAGTGAAGAATGAAGAAACAAAAAAGAAAGAAGTAGAAATAAGGAAAGAAGGAAGTGGGCGGTAGGTAGGTGGGAAAGGGAGGGCACGTGGGAAGCTTTTGACTTTTTTTTTTTTTTTTTTTTCTGTTGTTACATATAGCGGCGTTTTTAGAAACGCCGCTATAGGTCATGTCACCAAAGGGTAACTAAGCCGCATTTGAAAACGCATCTTCAGGTTATCCTATAGCCGCGTTTTCGAAAAACGCGGCTATAGGTAACGTCACAAAAGGGTTTCTAAGGTCACTGAAGTATGTATTACGTTGGACCTATAGCCGCGTTTTCAGAAAACGCGGCTATAGGTAACGTCACCAAAAGCATGAGTAAGCCGCGTTTTCTATAAAACGCAGCTATAGGTTGGCTATAGCTGCGTTTTTTTTAAAAACGCGGCTATAGGTTGAGGCTTTAGCTGTGTTTTTAACAAACGCAGCTCAAAGTCTAGTTGGGAGCCGCGTTTTTGTAAAACGCAGCTTAAAGTCTATCCTATAGCTGCGTTTTACGAAAACGCAGCTAAAAAACGCGGCTTAAAGCCACATTTTTTGTAGTGAATATCAAAGATAAAAAAGAAAGAAAAATCTCTGCGCCTTCTGATTTCCGCTTTATTTATTGGTTTGCCTTTCTTCATCTCAGTTGTTCTCAACTTCCCAGTCTCTTAACTGTCAATCAACACTTGCATATAACCTATTTGTTAATACTTTTTTTTTTTCCTGTTTGCTTTACTCTATCTTCACTTTTTCTTAGTAATTTAATATGTTTGGGGGTAGAGTTTTCGGCACAAAAGATGCTGAGAGAGAGAGGACCTGGGTGGTTTTCTAAGATTATGGGGGCAAAGGGTAATAGACATAGACAATGATGATTTGATTTTCTTAAGGTTATTGATTTAGGATTTTGCAATCAATTAATTCGTTTGATACAAAAATTAAAAAAAATGAAAATATGATATAAAATCAGACTTTAATTTAAAATATAACTAGTCGCTAACCCATATGATGCACGAGATAGTTTTTAAAAAATTATATATATTTACTCTAAGCAAGCTACAAAAGTATAATTACATTTGAAATATAATCAAACATTAAAGGAAAATTAAACAATTGTATACAATTACTGCAAAATATGTAGATAAAAAAAAATGTAATAAATGAATGCTTCCTCCATACAAATTATGATAGGCAAATATATCATTTTTTATTTAATAAATATATTTCTTATACTCTGTAATCTAGAATATTAGATGATACTTATATTCTACATGAGCACAAATAAGTTAAAATATAAGAGACGTGTGGATGAACATTATGATTGTTAGTACTGGGTTCATACATAATTTAACATAAAAATAACCATACTGTAAGAGGTCAATCATAAAAGTTTTTAATATACAATGACAATTACTATATTTAAACTCTACACATATGCAAATAATAAACTATAACAGGCCAACATTACTGGTTAGCACATAATTTTAGACCTAAAATTGTTTATTTTGTATATGTTTGTACATTTTCTCACTTTAAATATAGATTTGTAACACATGCAAAATTCTAAAATTGAAAATCCATCATCAAATTGAAATTTAAATTGCCCATGAATCATATAATTTGTACCTTGAATGTTTAATCATGAACATGACTTTCCACCCTACTTGTATTTTGTCTTATAGACGAAGATGATTCACTCCACCAAGTCTTGCTTTATCAACTGGCCTGAACAAAAATAAAATAAAAATTCATATATATATATATATAAGACCATCAAAAAATAAAAATTACATATAGTTTTACACACAGCAACCTTGAAGATTCAAGACAAAGTGACATTAACAAAGCCTTACTAGTTGGAGCGAATGCTTCAAATACTAAAAAAGAATAGTACTCTTGGTTCCTGAAATATATATGTATTAACCACCAACATCTCATTATATAAATAAAAATTATATAATCAATTATTTTAGCATTAGAGTAAGGCAACGTGATTGGCTCTTCGTTCCTAACTACAATCTTCTCCTCCTCCTTAAGTTGACAACGTAATGCTTGAAACATTATAGTTTACGCTTTTCACCCACATGCATGGCCGTGGGGTTTTTCTTGCTCTTCATTTGTAGATTTGCAATGAGTCGCTGAACTTTTTCTATAAACTTTCGTCATCCCCAAAACCTAGTAGCACACTCAGCGCAAAGAAAATTTATATAATTTTGTTTAAAACTGGTTTTATAGTAAAATCAGAATTTTTATTTTATTTTATTTTATTTAAGTAATGTTAACATAGAAAATCGTGAAGAGGTTAGAGGTTTTGGTTTTATATATATATATATATATATAGAGATTAGATTTTCTCAAATCCCCAGGCTTTGGCTTGTCAAGTTGTGGCAAATAAGGAAAGGTTCAAACTACAAAAGAATTAACCAAAAAAAAAAAAATTTTTTTTACATTTTTCATCTCATTTGTGCACTGCCAAACCACTGCTAGTCTACAGCTTATTGCCTTCTACAAAAAGGGAAGATCATATTTGACTTTATTACTTGACTGAAATGCAAATGATTTTGTGAATCCTAATTGTTCGATATCTGGATGGATAGGATTTTAAAATCAGACACCACATTTCCCCCATATTTAAATCAGATGACAACCCACTTAAATCTAATTAATAAGGCGCACTCTAAAATCTAGTAGAAGAAAAATCATACCTTTACTCACTTCTTCTGGGAATCCCAATCTGTTTGGTCATTTGTGCACTGCCAAACCACTGCTAGTCTACAGCTTATTGCCTTCTACAAAAAGGGAAGATCATATTTGACTTTATTACTTGACTGAAATGCAAATGATTTTGTGAATCCTAATTGTTCGATATCTGGATGGATAGGATTTTAAAATCAGACACCACATTTCCCCCATATTTAAATCAGATGACAACCCACTTAAATCTAATTAATAAGGCGCACTCTAAAATCTAGTAGAAGAAAAATCATACCTTTACTCACTTCTTCTGGGAATCCCAATCTGTTTGGCAATAACAATTTTTTTGGACGAAATTAAACTCGAAAGCAAGCCCTCTACAAGACTTTTGTAATCCATTGACAGTGTCGAGCATCTTACATCTATCATCATAACTTAAAGTTGAAATGATGGAGGAAGTGTAAGTGTAACTCGTCTCAATACTTCAAGATCTTCAAGATTAAATGTATCCTTTAAAACAAGCAAAGTAAAAATTCAGAAAACAAAAGAAGAAACTACAAAAAATAAAGACAATAAAAAAATAACTAGTTGAAATCGATGAACTTGCATTAGTAGACATACCTCCTCCCATATAGTGATTGTTAGGTTCAAAACTTTTCTTTGATTTGACATTGCTAGAAGTTCACTCAACTGAAGGAGCCAAAAACTGAACCAAATAGTGTCCTTGAAGAGAACTATAAATGTGAGTTCAAAAGGATATGGAGCATTCTTTGAAAAAATCATAGGAATTGAATTCTCGAAGCTGCAAAATACGAATGATGACAAATTCGGACTGTCAATTTCAAGCTCCTCCAGCTTTTGGCATGCATTGATTTTTAACATCCTAAGTCTCTGTGCAGAAATTTTGACCCTTTTCAACATGTTGCAGCCAATAACATGCAAAGTTTCAAGGCGGGGAAATCGAAAAATATTGAAGTTAAGATACTGGTCTGTAATGCTCAAATCTCTCAAATATAATTCTTTCAAATTTTGACATGCAGTGATGTCCGGTAGACATTGGTGTAATTTAATAAATCTGAAATGTTGAATATTTGCAGCTTCAACTTTGATACTCTCAACTTCTTGCTCAAGAAAAGCCAACTCAACCCTACTTAGTTTAGAGAGTTTGGAGATGTCGAGAGTTTTAAATCCCTGACATCTCACAATACCAAAATCAGTGATAAAAGGGCAAGTTCTGATGCTCTCTTGGATAATCATATTGTAAATTGAAATTGTAAATGAGACGTCAGCATAACCTAAATACAAAAAATTAATTAGAAATTTTGTTGGGTCCTAAACTTCATTAAAAAAAAAAAAAAAAAAAAACTAAACTTTTATGGGCTAAAATAATTTGGCTGCTCAAACAAAACCAGACTCGTTTAATCATATACCTTTCCCACAAAAGGTTCGCTCTCTCACAAAAATCAAATCTTTTTTCTCCGTAAAGCTTCAAGGGAACAACAATAATATGAAAGAAGACTTGATGCCTTAAACATGAAAAGTTCATATAAAAAAGTCTTTTTTTTTTTTTTTTTTGATCCATCATCTAATCTAAGCATGAACCCAGAAAACACAGGAAGCCGCGGGTCGATTCTAACCTTTATGCGCATGAAACGGATGTTCCTTGGCACCCTATCCTCCCAGTCAACTCTTTCCAAAATACCCATCATTTGACCCATTTCCTCTGCAAGCTCAGGGTACTCTAGAGGTAAGCCATGTAGTTGGACCCAAACTGAAATATAGTTTAGCTGAAGATGACTTAGGATTAAATTGGGTCTCCATTTCTCAAACACCAAAAGTGCTCCATCTACAGCCCACGGCCCCTCATTACAGATGTGATTGAGGTCTTCCAAATCTTCAAAGTGGATAATGTAGCAGTAGGATTCTCTCCCTACCACAGAAACAGACCCTCGGATTCTCCATGCAGAAGTTATAATCTGTTGGAGGCGGTTCACAGAGAATTTCCTATAGTCTAAAATAAACCCAATAGCACACGAACTCCAGAAGTCTCTCTGTATAGAGACCTCCTCTGGGTTAGGCACAACAACAGGGCCATGCCTAGCAAAAGGGGCTTCATCTTCATCAGTAGATAGCAGGTCTGAGGCTAGTTCCTCTTCATGCAAGTCATCACTAACATCAGAGTCACTGCTTTCTGTCCATCCATATTCTCTAGCGTCAATATGGGTGTCCATGGTGGCCAAAAACGATAAAAAAAGTGCATGCAACAGCAGAACAACCGTGCAACACAGTGGACAAGGACCACTGGTTATCTAGAAAGTCAAAAGAAAAGTGTTTTAGGGAAAGACAAAGGGGTAAGTAGAAAGTTGGAGGAGAAGACAAAGGTGGTAAGCAGAAAATGGTGTTTGTACGAAAGTTGGATAAGGAAAATAAAACAACAAGCACAAGAAATAAAAAAAAAAAGGTTGACAAGACGAAACAGATGACACGCCTCAAACATGCAAGGATTCTAGAACCTGGGTGAAATGATGAAAAGGAGCAGGAGAAGTGGAGAAAAAACACAAAGGAAAAGACGGCTTCACCTAGAAAGACAGGAAAAACAAAGAGAGGTAAAGGGATAAGACAACTAAGCAGGGGTGGAAAAGCCAGCAGGAAACGCTAGGAGAGAGAAGCTCTCACAAGAGAGAAAAATTATTCCTTAATTTTTTTGGTCTTTTCTTTTCTTTTCTTTTTTTTTTTTTTTTTTTTGGGATAAAAGGTCTTTTCATAAATACAATTGCGAGACTGAGTTTTTAAGGAATTAAAGATAAAGTGGTACTCGTAGTTGAGTCCGTACTGAACCTGTACTTGTACTCGTCTCTTTCTCTCGTATCTTTTTTACGATGCAGTCTCCTTCAACTCGACACACAAAGTGAGAAAGATCTTCTGCAACGTTGCAAAATAGGTATTTATTTGGTTTTTCTTCTTCTTGTTGTTTTCTTTTTTTTTTTTTCAGTCAATATTTTTGGTTGTTTAATTTACGACATGCATGTTTGTTTCATCATCATCTATCATGATTCAAGATAACCCAAAAATTGTTTTTGTCTCCTTCAAGGTNAAGATCTTAACAACTGGTTTAACTCCTCTGTATCAGGGTCAGGAGTTCCAATAGTTGACGAGGCTAGTGAAAAATAGGAGATGGGAGGGGATTATGTGTCATTGGGTTAACACGTGCTTCAGGAGTGTTATTCTCAAGGGGAACATGTGGGGGTACAGGGTTGGGTTGAGGTGGAATAGGGTTGGATGGGGTAGGGGTGGGTTAGAGTTAAGATTCAGAAGATTAACGACAGAACGGATTGAACATTTAAAGGTTAGGTTGTGCCAAAGGTGAAGATGCATGGAAAGAGTGTTCAGAGCTCGGAGTGCTTGGGTCAGGGAAGGCAGTGGGAAAAGGTTGGTGTGATGCATGTACATGATCATGATGGGAAGGCCCAAAGCATACCTGAGTGGTCCATCTTCTTCGGCGGTTATGGGAGGCTCTTAGGTAGTTAGAAAATGTGGCTGGAGAGCATCAAATCTGTACTGGACCTGATGAAGATCCTGTATTCTCAGTCTCTGCGATAAAGCATTATCTCTATATCATCCATGTTGTGCGTACATTGTCCACGGGTGTGCCCAATAAGACCACATCTAGTGCATAGTTTATGAATCCGCTCATATCTACATTGGATCCACACCCTTGATCCATCATCTAATCTAAGCATGAACCCAGAAAACACAGGAAGCCGCGGGTCGATTCTAACCTTTATGCGCATGAAACGGATGTTCCTTGGCACCCTATCCTCCCAGTCAACTCTTTCCAAAATACCCATCATTTGACCCATTTCCTCTGCAAGCTCAGGGTACTCTAGAGGTAAGCCATGTAGTTGGACCCAAACTGAAATATAGTTTAGCTGAAGATGACTTAGGATTAAATTGGGTCTCCATTTCTCAAACACCAAAAGTGCTCCATCTACAGCCCACGGCCCCTCATTACAGATGTGATTGAGGTCTTCCAAATCTTCAAAGTGGATAATGTAGCAGTAGGATTCTCTCCCTACCACAGAAACAGACCCTCGGATTCTCCATGCAGAAGTTATAATCTGTTGGAGGCGGTTCACAGAGAATTTCCTATAGTCTAAAATAAACCCAATAGCACACGAACTCCAGAAGTCTCTCTGTATAGAGACCTCCTCTGGGTTAGGCACAACAACAGGGCCATGCCTAGCAAAAGGGGCTTCATCTTCATCAGTAGATAGCAGGTCTGAGGCTAGTTCCTCTTCATGCAAGTCATCACTAACATCAGAGTCACTGCTTTCTGTCCATCCATATTCTCTAGCGTCAATATGGGTGTCCATGGTGGCCAAAAACAGATAAAAAAAGTGCATGCAACAGCAGAACAAGCCGTGCAACACAGTGGACAAGGACCACTGGTTATCTAGAAAGTCAAAAGAAAAGTGTTTTAGGGAAAGACAAAGGGGTAAGTAGAAAGTTGGAGGAGAAGACAAAGGTGGTAAGCAGAAAATGGTGTTTGTACGAAAGTTGGATAAGGAAAATAAAACAACAAGCACAAGAAAAAAAAAAAAAAAGGTTGACAAGACGAAACAGATGACACGCCTCAAACATGCAAGGATTCTAGAACCTGGGTGAAATGATGAAAAGGAGCAGGAGATAGTGGAGAAAAAACACAAAGGAAAAGACGGCTTCACCTAGAAAGACAGGAAAAACAAAGAGAGGTAAAGGGATAAGACAACTAAGCAGGGGTGGAAAAGCCAGCAGGAAACGCTAGGAGAGAGAAGCTCTCACAAGAGAGAAAAATTATTCCTTAATTTTTTTGGTCTTTTCTTTTCTTTTTCTTTTTTTTTTTTTTTTGGGATAAAGGTCTTTTCATAAATACAATTGCGAGACTGAGTTTTTAAGGAATTTAAGATAAAGTGGTACTCGTAGTTGAGTCCGTACTGAAGGAGTTAAACCAGCTGTTAAGATCTTCTGACCCCCCCACACTAAACACCCCCCCACCCCATAATACAAATGAACCTCCTTTCTCCATGAGGCCGTCATGGTACCCCCAGCAGAATCTAATCTTAAATGGACCTGGATCGAAGGAAATGGCCCTTTTATTACAAATGGACAAAGTAATCGACCCCAGTTTGAAAACTCGGATTCTGATAGCGACACCACTGCTATTATGTTTAATCTTGACCGCTTGAATGATGAGAGACCTGAAATAGTGCAAGAACAGGGATGGGCTAAAGGATGTATACCAGAATCCCCTGATTCGGTCGTTGAGTCCCTTGTCCAAAGAGTGGACAGAGGCAGGTTCAGATTTGAGTTGGGTTCTTCAAGTAATGGGCCAAATCTTACGGGTCCTCAAAATGAAAGCCTCCTAACAAATACAAGCCATCATAACCCACATGCAAACCCAGTAGAGGAAAGCCAACCTAACAATATTGGACCAAATGTTGAGGAATTAAGCCCCTTTGAACTTCTTACACTTGGGCCTGGCCTATCTGCCCAACTACAGGAGCTTATATCTCCCACTCAATCCACTACACTTTGGTGCGAGGAAAATTGGAATGTTCCTTTTGACCCTATTACCACAAAAGACAATTCTAGGAAACGACTCAGAAGGGAGTTTGGCAAGATAGGAAGAAATATTAAGCAGAAATTGTTCTGTCAAGTTTTTGAAAGAAATGCTAACCAGATTGAAGCAAGTTCTGTACAGGTTGATGGTATTGAAGCTGAGACATATTTAGGGCGATGGGTGGCTAGCCCTCAACAGCCCCCCCATTCGCAATGAGGATCCTGAGTTGGAATTGCAGAGGGCTGCGCACCCCCTCTGCAATTCTTCAATGCCAAAAAAAGGCCCAGGAGTATCATCCAGATATATTTTTTTTGATGGAGACTCGCCTTGCCAAGGATAAGGGTGAGGCAATTTTGCAAAGGTGTGGTTTTTGGAATGGATGGGAGCATCCTAGGGAAGGACTCAGTGGCGGTTTGCTGGTAGGGTGGCTGCAGAATCTCAAATTGGATATCCAATATAGCTCTAAACATCTGATACATGCCAATCTCCTTGACTTCAAAGGTAATCCCCTCTCAATCACTTTTGTTTATGGACATCTTGTGCATGCAAAAAGAATGGAGGTTTGGAATGATTTAAAATATATTAGGAATATGGCCCACAAAAATTGGCTATGCATCGGGGATTTTAACCAGGTTTTAGGTCAGGAGGATAAATTCTCTTTTACTGATAGAAGAATTGAGGGGGCAGATACTTTTAATCAAATCCATTTTGATCTAGGACTTTGTGAACTTGAAGCTAAAGGTCAGAGGTATACCTGGATGAATGGTAGGGAGAATGAGGCCTTTGTTATGGAGAGATTGGACAAAGCATATGCATCAATTGAATGGATTAATTCCTATCCACATTATGCTCTGCAGAATCACCCAATTTTGAGGTCTGATCATGGATCAATATTACTGGAATTTGAATTACAACATCCTTTTAGGAGAAGGCCCTTTCGTTTTGAAAGAATGTGGCTCAATCACACCGACTGTAAGGAAATGGTGGAGAAGGCTTGGAAGACTCATTTTGTAGGCTCCAGAGCTTTCAAACTGCAGCAAAAACTTAAAAGTGTTAAGAAGCAGCTCATAGTATTGAACAAGGCAGTTTTTGGTAAAATAGATAAGGAAATCAAGAACAAGCAATTAGATCTTCAGCACTTACAGAATTCTATTCACACTGTGGAAGATGTCAAGAAGGAAAGAGATCTTAGAATTGAATTAGAAAATCTTATGGAAAGGGAGGAGATTATGTGGGCACAGAAGGCTAGAAGCAACTGGATTATCCAAGGAGATAGAAACACCAAAATTTTCCAAACTGTTGTAAAGCAAAGAAGAGCTTGGAATAGAATTTTACAGCTTAGGACAGCTAATGGTACCTTGACTGAAGATTTGACTGAAATAGAAAGTATGCTGGTCACATATTTTAAGGAGCAGTACTTTGAAACCAATAGCAAATTAGTTGATCAACTGATGGAGGATCTAGCTACTATTCCCATTCCTAAGATTGATCAACAGCAGAAGGATCTCCTTGATAGACCAGTGACAGATTCAGATATTGAAAGGGCTGTTTACCAGTTAGGTTCTCATAAAGCACCCGGGCCAGATGGGATTCCTGCCTTCTTTTACCAGGAATTTTGGAGCACTGTCAAGCAGGATATTCTTAGCTCCACACATGCTTTCTTCCATTCAAGTTCTCTACTTAAATCCCTTAACCAAACCTTCCTTACTCTTATTCCTAAAGTGCAATTCCCTGATGATGCTTCTCTGTTTAGACCTATCAGCCTTTGCAATGTTGTATATAAAATCATTTCAAAAATCATGGTAGATAGGCTAAAACCCCTTATGGATAAACTCATCACTCCATACCAAAATGCTTTCATTCAAGGCAGAAACATCACCGATAACATTTTGCTGGCTCATGAATTTTTTGACACTCTAAGGAAAAAAAAAAGGAAGGAAAAAGGGATATGGTGCTTTAAAAATTGATATGAGCAAGGTCTATGATAGGGTTAATTGGAACTTTCTCAAAGCTGTCTTACAGTCTATGAATTTTGGAATCACTTGGGTTAATTGGGTCATGGAATGTGTAACAACGGTACAATACTCTTTACTTATTAATGGTAGCCCCACACAACCCTTTTATCCCTCTAGAGGTCTTAGACAGGGTGACCCTATCTCTCCATACCTCTTCCGTTTTTGTGCAAATATTCTATCTATTGCTTTACTTGATGCAGAGAACCATAAGAAAATCAAAGGTGTTAAAATTGGAAGAAATGGAGTTTCCTTTAATCATATCTTTTTTGCTGATGACTCTTTCTTTTTCTTCCAAAATGATAAAACTTCTCTCCTGACCCTTAAAACCACTTTACTGTGGTACTGCTCTTTGTCTGGTCAAACCATTAATCATAATAAATCCGAGTTGTTTTGCTCTCCCAATATTGATCTAAGCATATAGGAATCCCTGGCCTCTTCGCTTCAGGTTAATCTTGTTCAAGAGCCTAGTAAGTATTTAGGGCTAAATTTTAAGCTTAGAGGGAAAAGGATATCTGATTTTCAGGATCTAATTGATAGAGTTCAAAAAAAACTTCAAGGCTGGAAAGCCAAACTTCTCTCTCAAGCTGGCAGATTTACACTTATCTCATCTGTTTTACAATCCATGCCTTTATACTCTTTTTCTTGTTTTAAAATTCTTGAGGCTGTGTGCAATAAACTAGATGCCATCACCAGAGCTTTTTGGTGGGGTCATGATCCTGGAGTAAGGAAACTACATTTCATAAATTGGGACACTCTCTGTCAACCAAAAGCCAAGGGTGGACTAGGACTCAAGAAATTCAGTTTTGTGAATCAAGCTATGATTTCTAAACAATATTGGAGAGTGCAGAACTACCCAAACTCTCTCATGGCTAAAACCTTCAAAGCCAAATACTTTCCTAACTCAAGTCTTCAAAACTATAAACTTAAACCTCACCACTCTTGGACTTCGAGAAACATTGCTACCTCTCATCATCCTTCTCTTCTACAGGGTCGTTGGGTAATTGGCAATGGTCACCTTATCCCCCTCACACACCCTGACTGGTTTCATTGTCCACAACAAATCTTAGTTGAAAATCACCTCCTTGATGGAACTATTGCTGACCTAATTGATCCAAATTCAAGGACTTGGAGAGTTGATTTGGTTAATAAGTTGTATCCTTTTCCTATTTGTATGGAAAATTTTCAACTGGCTCTACCCAAATCTGAAGGGAACCAAGATAGACTGTTATGGAAACACTCCGGATCTGGAGAGTATAAAGTTAAGAAAGCTTACCAGATTATACAACAAAGCGCCTGCTCTTCTGTACTCTCATCAGAGAGACCTTTTGGTATTCCCCATCATTGCTGGAAAATTATTTGGAAAGTTAAACTCCCTATGAAAGTTGTGAACTTCATCTGGAAGCTGCTTCATGACAGTCTCCCTATGCTTACTGTTTTGAATAGTAGGGGAATTGTTACTCCTTCTTGTTGCCTTTTGTGTAATACAGATAATGAAACTATCAATCACCTCTTTCTCCATTGTTCTTTCTCTAGAGCTGTATGGCACAGATCAATTTTGGAAATTAGAACTTCCTCTTTAAATGATATTTCTGTTAAACAATGGATTGTGGGATACCTGTCCTCTACTTACCCGTGGGAACAGAGCAAGATGGACTTTTTACAATCCTTCTTCACCATATTGTGGTCCATTTGGAGGCATAGAAATTTGGTCCTTTATCAGAGCAAAACCCCTAACCCCATTGAAGTTGTTTTAACCTCCTAGTCTCTTATTTGCAGGTACCGGGAAGCCTTCAAGAACTGCAATTCCCAAGTTCACAAATCCAATCAACAAACTCAGAGACTCACAAATTGTGATTGGCAGCTCATCCTTAAAGTTGCAGCTCACCGAAATAGGAGATCAAGAAGGTGTGGGTATGCGTATGAAGCTAGGGACATGGAGGGCAGAGTCATCTTCACAGGTGGTGCTAGCAAAGGAAGACAGATCCTTTACCTAGCTCTTTTGGAAGCAGTGAGTGAGGCGATTTATAAAGCAAAGAATCTAGGCTTTAATGAAGTTATCATACTCAGTAATAGCAAAAGGCTGGAACAAATATGCAATAAAGCTCAATCTCCGACTTGGCAGGAGCTCCCTCTTGTTTTTGACCTGGTCCAGTTTCCACAGCAAGGACTTATAACCTTTTCCTTTGTTGTTCCTAACTTAGTTCTCTCTCGTGTAACTGAGTTAGCCTTTATTACTACTTGTTTTCCGGTTCACTTATGTAGACTAAATCCCATCTTGTCGTGATACAGTGACTGTGTACATCTTGTTATGTTCTTTTTTAATGAATGTTTTATTTAGTATAAAAAAAAAAGAAAAGACCAAAAATTTAGAGTCTGTTTGGAAACCGTTTATTTGCTGAAAACTGAAAACTTATTGCTGAAAATATTTGAGCAAAATAATTTTTAAATATGTGAATAGTGCTGTGGGACCTAAATTTTATTAGAAATCTGTGTTTGGATGACTTTTGTGAGTTTGTGAACAGTACCCATGGGACCCACAGACAAAACGCAGAATGTAGGATTGGGCAAAACGCCCAATCCAAACGCATGCTTAATATAATTAGATATTTTAAAATTTTAACTGTTTGAACTGCATTTTTAACATGAGTATCAAAATTTGTTCACTAGTGTACACCATTGGTGTGATGATCACTCTATAAATATAAGTATTTATGAAGTGTAGAGGGTAAGGGTTGAGGTTTAATTCTAAAAAAAAAAAAACTATAAATATTGTTCAAATTGAATGCTATTTATTACTTTTCATAAATTTAATTTTTATGCATAATTTAAAACTACAAAAATATAAAATATAAATATTTGATTAATAATAAAGCTATTGATTTTTTTACTTTTTTTTTTTTTTGAAATTTTGCAAACATAGAGGGATACAATATAAAAAGAGAGGTAAATATATACCTTACAATAAACAATCACAAAAAAAGTTTAAATTTAACATAATTAAATTATAAAGGGATTTAAAAAAAAATTTAATTAGTTGACTTTCCAAGTATTTTAGAAGTCTCTCTAAGTGGAATTCTAGTCCTCAACGACTTCTAATTTTTTTATTAGAAAGAAACGACTTCTACTTCTAAAGAAAGAAGGAAAAGCAAAAGCCGAAACCTATGATTCTGTTCTATTTGTCTCAATAAAACTTTTTTATTTTGTTTTATTTTTATGAGAAGGCAATAAAACTGTTAATCCTTCATTACATAAAATAAATAATTTGGGTGAAAGAGGGTCACCCTGGTATATGTACCTCCAGAGGGAGAAGTATAACAATCAAGGCTCCATTAATTATCAAGGTTTTCAGACCCGGACCGCTTATTGAACCGTAAAAGGGAAAGGTTCAAGGTTTTTGAGGTTGAACTGAGGTAAAACTGAGGTCGAATTGTGATGACGTCATAATTAATTTAATAATTAATGAAAGCCTAAATATAGATATTAAATTTATAAAACTAGCAAAATTGACTAATATATCTATATATGTGAGGGAAATTTAATGATTTTTAAGCATATATTTAATAATTAAATAAGAAAGTTAATAAAATAAAATAATAACCATGAAAACATTAAAATTTATGATTAATTTTTGAAGTAAAGTTGAATATCTTTGAAGGATTTTAATTGTAATTTTTTTAATTCCTGGTAAGAGATGGATAATTTAATTAAATAGAATAAAATTGTGTTAAGTTGTTTTTATAAAAAAAAAAAAAAAAAAATTGCTAAGGGATTGGACCGCACGGTTCTTGCCATCGGTTCTGTATGAACCGTGCAATCCAATCCCGATTTTAGGGATTCACAGAATTGTCACATATGCCTGGTTCTTTATGCTAAAAAAACTGGATTTCAATCCGGTTCTCGATTTTCACGGTCTAACCTTCCGGTCCGGTCCGGGTCTGAGAACCTTGTGAATTGTAATTGAATAGGATAATTAAAGTGGCAATACACACCATAATTAATCCAGCCTTGTAGAGTCGAATCCCATCCTCTCCATTAATTTCTAATGATAACTCTATTTCGGCAACTATATATTTTACTTCATAGCCATATCGTTTTTTAAAAAAATTTGGGTAAATTGCAAATTACACTTGTAAAGTTTGAGAGTGATTGGATTTTACACCATGAAGTTTTAGAATTTGAATTTTATCTCCTAACATTTGGGGTTCTTTTAAAATTTGAATTTTACCCCTATATTTTAAGGGTGTTTGGATTTTACTTTCTGAAATTTGTGGTGTTTGAATTTTACACCCTAAAATTTCATAATTTCGGAGTGTAAAATCTAACACTCCTAAACTTTAGAAGGTTAAATCCAAATTTTGAAACATTAGGGTGTAAAATCCAAACACCCTAAATTTCAGGGGGTAAAATCCAAATTCTGAAACTTTAGGTTGTAAAATTTAAATACCTTCAAACTTTAGGGGTGCAATTTGCAATTTACCAAAAAAAAAAAAAAAAACTTCATAGCCATTTTGCCCACTCTCCCTTGTCTTCTTCTTCTTCTTCTTCTTCTTCTTATTATATAATGCAAAGTTTTATATGCCATAAGAGAATTCCATTAGACTAGTTAAACTAGTTTTATACTAAAAATATAGAAAAAGACCTACAAAAACTCCTCAACCTACCCAAAATTTTGACATTGACTCTCTCTTCGTCTCTTCTGGTGACATGACCTTGTCTTCAAAACTATAAATTCATATTTTTGTCATGTCCATAGTGCACGTTCGTTTACCATGGCCTCTTTTTATTTTTTCTTTTTTTCCCTCACCATGAGGCATCCAAGTTCAAACCCATAGCCTTGCTCCTTTGTTGTTGACTCTTGGTTTATCCACTGTTGATTTCGAGTTTGAGAAAGAAATTGGGGTTTTATTTGAGTTTGGTTTATGGATTTAAGATGGTGGGTTTATTGTGAAATTTCTTTGTATTTTTGGGTCTTTACTTTGTGGGTTTATGGGTTTGGCTGGTGATTGGTTTTGGTGGTTGAAGGTGGATTTAGCCGGGGATGGGTGGGTTTGGCTTTGGTTGTGCCAGTGGCTGTTCCAGAAATTTTTTTAAGGGTAGTCATTAAGAAACTTAAATGGCGAAACTACACTGTTGGTCCTTCAAGTTTACCTTATGAGTGCAATTAGTCCTTCAAGTTTCAAGTGAGTGCTATTAGTCTTTCAACTTAATTTCAAAAATAAGCATTATTAGTCATTTTAATAATTGTCATCAGTGTAAATGTCTACGTGACTAATGAAATAATGACGGGACATCTTTTTAAGTGATGTGGTAATTTTTTTTATTAAAATATTATAAAACACACTTAACACGTCAAAAACAACATGAACTCAGTTACCTGACCCGTTTCCTAATTGGTATTACGCCAAATCAAGGGTCATCCTACCTCCACACAGCCACTAATACCCCACTGCTCACCTCCCCTCTCCGGCCATCCCTCTCAGCTATTGCTCTTTTCCTCTCTCTGCGTTGCAAGTGAAAGATTGTTTTATATTGTTATCTGTATTCCCCTTTACCAAACACACAATCGATGCCATTATTAGGAAAACAACTACAATCAAGATTACATTCTCAAATTGTGTCCAAATGCATTTTACACTGTCTACTTGACTAGATTAAACAAACATTCTCACTGATTATGATAGAAATGAAAAGATATAAACATATCTAAAAAACCATGGTGGGCTTTCAGATAACCCAACAATCTCACATTTATATTGAAATTGACTTGTTGCTTGCTGGGTTTGTCACTTGCATTATTTGAAGCTTTCCCTTGGCCCTTTGGATAATATTTCTCATATAAATTAAAAGAGAATGAGAAATCAAAGAGTGCGAGTGCAAATCTATGCAGATCCCACAATTGAGAGGGAGGTTGAGCGGGGGTATCAATGGCCAGAGACGGGACAACGAACTGGGAAGAAAAGAGCAATAACTGAGAGAGTTGGCTGGAGAGGGAAGAATGAGTAGTGGTGTATCAGTGGCTGTGCAGTGGGAGGAGGACGCTTGATTTGGGTAATACCAGTTAGGAAACGGGTCAGGTTCATGAGCTTCTAACATGTTAAGTGTGTTTTATAATATTTTAATAAAAAAATTATCACATCACTTAAAAAGATGCCACATCACTATATAGCCACAAATCAAAAAAAAAAAAAAAAAAAAAACTACTTCCTTTTTAGATATAATTGTTTGAAAAGGAGACAACAAAAACACACTAGCTGCCACAATCACCCCAAACAACAGAGGCAAAATTAGGGGGGCAGTAACTAAAATCAAAAGATCCAAACAAATTACATGCCAAGGACCACTTTGCTAGATGATGGGCAGCCATATTAGCTAACCTAGGAACCCAAGAGACAAAAACATGAGGCAGATTAGAAAGCAGAACTTGCATCTCCATAACTATGGACCTAATCCTCCATAGGTAAGCTTGACTAGGATTAATAAGAGCATCACAATAGATATTTGAGTTAGTCTCAATATAGATACCCTCAACTTCCAATTTGGCTGCCAGCAACAAGGTCCATTTCACTGCTTTAGCTTCAGCTTGAAGAGGGAAGGTGGTATTCACCTTTTGAGAGCAAGCAAAGGCCAACTTTCCTTTCCAATCCCTTGCCACTACAGCAACAGTAGAAAATTTTGGCCCAATTGCAGCATCCACATTAATTTTAATTGAGAATCTCCTAGGAGGTGACCAAGCAAGAAGCCGCTTCGTAGGTCTCACAGGAATCACCTTAGCAAATCTGGAATTTTTGAATTCAACAAGGAGCCTCCCAATTCTAGAAGATAAGTCATCAATACTTAGGGGGAGATTTTCAAAAAGAACTTGATTCCTCAACTTCCAAATTCCATAAAAAAGAACAGCTCCAAACAATAAAATTTTATTTTTGTAACCAGGAATCAAGTTATTCATTTTTCATCAGCAATTCAATCCATTCCAACATACACCATGGCTGTCTTATAGTTCCCCAAGAATTTATGTGATCAACTAGATGCGGTGGTCCGAAGGTTTTGGTGGAATCCTAAAATGGAGTCTAGTCATTATTGGACTCCTATCTCATGGTCTTCTCTTTGTAGACCTTTGAAGGAAGGTGGTTTGGGCTTCAGGAAATCTTGGGAGTTCAATCAAGCCCTTCTTTCGAAACTTGCTTGGTGGATGTTGTTTGGTAAGAACTGTCTTTGTGTTAATGTGCTTAGAGCTAAATACAAAATTAGAAATAACTGGCTATCTCATATCTCTCAAGGTAATTCCTCTCCAATTTGGAAAAGTTTAGAAGGAGTAAAGCACATTTTCTCTAATGCAGCTTGTATGACTGTTGGTGATGGTAATTCCATAAGAATTTGGGATGACCCTTGGATTCTAGATCTTCAGGGTTTTATTCCTAAGCCCAAGGTTGGGGTTAATTCGTATGAGATATTGTTGGTTTCTCAACTTCTAAATTCTGATCATAATGCTTGGGACATTCATATGCTGAAGCATTGGTTTGAGGATTCAGAAATTGAATTAATTTTAAAAATTCCATTATCGTCTTGTGTTGTTGAGGATGGGTGGACATGGACCCCTGCAAGCTCTAGAGATTTGACGGTTAAATCTGCCTATTGGTTGTGTCGGGGTTTCTTAGCTAGTCAGCCACTTGTGCCTCTTTGGCATCAACTTTGGAAATCCAATCTTCATGAAAGGCTTAAAATGCTAATTTGGAGAATTGCAGCTGACTGTTTGCCTACTAAAGCTAATTTAGCCAGATGTTTGGATATTGGACATTTACACTAATAACAGCAATATATAAGAGGAATTTGAGCCCCCTATTAAAACTCCTAGCTCTGATGTATGTTCTCTTTCTTTTTTCTCTTTTTCTTTTTTTCTAAATTCAGGCATATATTTGGTCAGAAATTACTTTGGTTTAATCCCCCACCATAGTCAATCAGTTCTGAGCTATCATTCTCAGTAATGTCGTGCATAAGATTATGTCCAACATATTGGTCAACAGACTAAAACTGGTCAATTATTATTATTATGAGAAAAAAGGTATTTGATTATTTATAATGTTATTAGAGTATTCACTTCAGTATCTTCAGAATTTTAGTTAAACCGACCATAAAAACTCATCTTTTGCTATTTTAACAAATAGACAGTGATTCAGTCTCAATATTTATATATCTACTTTAATTAAAATTAGGGTATTTGATTAGTGATAATGTTATTAGAGTATTCAAATCAGTCTCTCGAGAATTTTAGTTAAACCGATTATTATTATTATTATTATTATTATTGACCAGTTTTAGTCTGTTGACCAATTTCTTGGACATAATCTATTAATCTTATACAAGACGTTTCTGAGATTGATAGCTCAGAACTGATTGACTATGGTGGGGGATTTAACCAAAGTAATTTCTGTAACAAATATATGCCTGAATTTTGAAAAAAAAAAAAGAAAAAGAAAGAAAAAAGAAAAAAGAAAAAGGACATCAGAGCTAGGAGTTTTATTAGGAGGCATTTGGAATAAGGCTTGTTTCACTTCATAAACGGTCAAAGTAATAATTCAATTCGTTTGAGGAGTCATTATTTGTGGGGTCCATTTCGTTCACACCTTGCTTTTTCCGTTAAATCTTTCAATTGAAAAGCCAGAATTCCCACCCTCCCTTTCCATTTACCGCCAAAATCAAGAAGAAAGAATGACCGGCAAGAAGAAACGCTCCTCTGCCCCGCTCCCCCCACCCTCTTCCTCTTCTCCACTGTCCAATGAATGCAATCGAGTTTTCGGAATTCTTCATAATGGGAACTACGGCAAGGCACTGGAAGCCGCCAAGTCCCTAGTCTCCCGCCACCCTGACTCCGCCCTTGCCAACGCCCTCATCGCCCTCGTCCATAAGGATATCGCGATATCAATCAGCGACACCTCCAGTGTCATAAGGCACGAACACATTGCCTCTGCCCTCTACTTCAGCAACGCAGCCCTGGTGCTTTCCCCGGATTCCATCTCTTTCCCAATGTTGCGTGCTGTGGTACTGTTAACCAATGAGCAATATGATTCCGCCATCCAAGAATGCGAGTCGGCTTTGTCCATCAAGAATCCATTGGACCCCATGCAAGATAACTTGGGCATCGTCCAATACACGCCCCTAGAATCAACCCCGGAGTCTCGAGTTGGGAAAGTGAGAACGAAACTCAGGGAGCTAATAGCGAAAGCCAAGAAGCACACGTTCAAGAAGCTCGTGGAGGACGATTCACTTGCTGAGGTAAACGAGGAATTTCGAGCTTTACTCGAGATAAAGGTAGAGATAAACACAAGACTTGAAAAGGTGAGGCAGGGTTTAGTGGAACTGCCATCACCGTCTACTTCAAGAAAACTACTCAAGAAAGTCTTGCTGAATGTGGACGCTATAACACGAGCCAGGGCTTATTGGAACAACGAGATGAGCTTGGAGGCGAAGAAGGAATTGTTGAGTGTCAGTGTCGATGTGAATTTCGATGAGAATAAATCGATGGGGTTGAAGGCAGAAGAGGTGTTGGCAGAGGCCGTGGAGTATGCGAAGGAGATGAAGAATTGGAAGTTTTCGATGTGTTGTTGTTGTGGCGAGAGGTTTTTTGATGAAGAATTGAATATGGAGCATATAAAGAGTGCCCATTTAGGGACTTTGTCTGAGGAGTTACAGTCTGTTGTGCCAAGAATTTTACCTAAGTCAGAAATTGAAATCTGCGATTGGAAGCCGGTTGATGTGGACGCTGCTGTGAAATTGATCGAAGATTTGTCAAGAAATGAGTCTGGAGATCAAGGCCAAGATAAAGGCAAGTCACAAGATTTGAAGTTGGAGAACTGGCCTTATTGCAATGATACCAACCGCGACAAGATGATCAAGAGAATTTGGACGATTTTACAAGTGTTAATAGGGGTCAAATGTTTTGCTCCGAGTCATCTCTATATGCTGCTGGACTTAATATTGGAAATGCTGAAGAATCGAATCCCTGAAACACTGCTTAAGCAGCATTGGATGAATAGGACGCTGGTCTCAGTGTTGTTTCTTGATGAACCGGAGCTTAAAAGCGTCCATGAATTCATCGAGGAAGAGCTTGAGATTTCTTGTGGATTAGGTGGTGTCTACTCTAGTTTCACGATGGACAATGCTATGGATGATCTTACTATTAGTCATGAGAGGATAATTTTTAGCAATGACTTGTCTCATCTAATTCTGCTGCTTGATGAAACAAGTGCAAAAGCTTCTAGAAGTGTTGATGAAAGCAGGAATGCTTGTCAGGAATATAGAGATGATATTGTTCAGTGGTTATATATGGGTAGTGAGCCTACTGGGGAGAAGTTGGAGGAGTGGGCAACTTATAGAAAAGCTAGCAAAAATCTAGGAATGGAACTTTTCAAGATCATTGAGTCTGAATTTTGCCGGCTACAGAAAATTTGTGAGAGGAAATACAAGTATTTGAGAGAGGAGAAGCTGTGGCTGGATATGGAGGGAATATGTTTGGAAGAAGATAAGAGAAGAGAAGAGATTTCCGGCAATCTACAGAGTTACAAGTCACTCTTGCTAAAGCGGCAAAAAGAGATTGAGATGGAGAAAAGTAATGATGAGATGGGTAGCATGGAGTTGGATATCATAGGGAGTATTTTGAAAAAAGCACAAGCTGACAATGACATAAATATGTTAATCCAGATGCACATTGATCAATTGTTTGGAAAGGTATGGTATATCTATTTTCTCTACTTAGATGATTCCTAAGTTAGATGAGATAGTATGACACATGCAAAATGTTAGGTGGGATACATTGATAGCTTTTGCTCTTAAATCTGTCCTCCCTTGTCCCTTCTAAAGAGGGAATCATTCTGAAATATAACTAATGAGATACTGTATTTTTGTTGCCATTGGCTCTTACCATGTTTAATGTTTGCAGTGTTTCAAATCCGATGCTTTAATCCTGGGTGCTAATGCTTCCATTCAGCTGACATGGAAGAAACTTAAGATGGTAACTTCTTATGACTATCGATCGATTGTGGTGCCATTGTTAAAGACATTCATGCGGGTTTGTGTTTGATCCTCTGGGCTGTTCAACTGAATGTTTTAGTTACCTTCTTGTTGGCTTATGATTTAATATATTTGGGATAAACCTATTCTTTATAGGCACAACTAGAAGAAATGGTTGACAAAGATGCTACAAAGAAGTCTAATGCTGCACTAGAAGATTTGTTATCTGAGCTTAATCTTGATGCCAAGAAGAACACTGAAAAAGGAGGTGATGATGCAAGACATGGACAGGGGAAATCGAAGGATAAAAAGAAGAAAAAATATCACAGAAAGGCTAAGGAATTTAAGGTCTTATATACTGGTTATTGTTCTGTTTCCCTTTATTGTGATTATGGTAATCTTACATACAGAATCTGTCATGCAAAGTAATTCCCTAATAATATGCAATTCCATTATTGCAGGCAACTGGTGGTAGTGAGGATCAACAGGAAAATGTGGAGCAAAAGTCAGTCTTTATTTTATTCATACTATTATACTTGGTTCTGGAATCCTTTTTCTTAGTTTGGTTGGAAAATATGCACGTAAATTATGTAAATATGTGGCAATATGTCATACCAATCTCTAGGCTCAAACTAAGTTCAATATCTTTTCACTTGTGTTCTGCTTCAGTTTGGTTCCAGCTGCACATGGCAGAGATCATCCTCTTAATTCTGAGGTTGTTGGTTCAGTAACCACTGATGAATTAGAGCAAGAGGAAAGGGAACTTACACGTACGACTGAGGAAGAGAGTAGGATTGAGGAGCATCAAAGAATGCTTGCAAGGCATTTGGAGTACCAAAGGCAGATTGAGAATGAGGCCAAACAAAAGCGCCTTGCTGAGATTGATAAGGCTTAACCAGTACAGGGAATGTGGCAGAGGATGTGCCTTTCAATGGCGTCAACTTTGATATGTTTGACTTGATAGATTTTATTTCTCATCAGATAGGATGAGAAATCATGTGAGCTTTAATTTTTGTTTTTTGAGAAGACTTCAGTGAACTTGAACATGATATATTTTACTGCCTGTGATGCTGACTGTCGCTTCATTAAGCGCATTATTGATGACAGACTGAAATGAACTTGTTAGCTAGCAACTGAGGTAGATGTTCTAATGTAATGATTTACTGCTTTCGTTTATGAAGCTGTTTTCAAGATATCTTCAAACTGAGAGTGTAGTCTGTTGTGCTTCTCATTGGCAAATATACTAAATCTTTTTATTTATTTATTTTTTATGGGAATACAAAGTCTTTTATGGTTCTTGAGAGGGTGGTAAAAACTATAACTTAAGATCCCTGTCACACCAATAAAAAAGTTCTCAACAAAGAAATAATTTAACCATAGTTTTAAAAAAGGTAAATCTTGAGCAGCTGATGCAGGAGGATCTACATTATGAAGTTTTAATTGTAATCAAAATCAGCAGCTAGAAGTAATTTCAATTTTCATGCATGCAGTAGTAGCAGCTGAATTGAGCCATGTGTTTTAGTGTCATGTTATTGTTTTCATTGTATAGTTTAGTTGACAATTAGTTCACGTGAATGAATTAGGGGATCTGTTAGTTAGTTAGAAACAGTTAAGCATGTGCTAGTTCTAACTGTAGCTAATCAATATATATATATATATATATATATAAAAGCGGAGACCTCATGCAAGAGGGCATAAGGTTTTGCCATGTGAGGCACTCTATGAAGAGAATTGAAGTATCCTTAAACCATATTAGAGGTAAGAACAAATTTAAAAGTAGAGACTTTTTATTTCACTTTTACTTCTTTATATACACATGTCCATAGCCTTACATATCATCATATCTTAAATACACTTAGACAAAAAATGATGTCATTTAGTTTCAATCTTTCAATGACACCTACATAACTCCAATGTTGCAGTATCATTTGATTGTAACCCGTATAAGTAGGCTATGACCAAGGAAGGGGGCTTGCATTTTTTATTCAGTGACGGTAACTTACGATTTTGATGTTGAAGTCAGACATTGTAGATTTTGTGAAGGTTATGATTCACTTGGAGTCTTTGAGTGTTTGAGATTTTGGTTTGGGAAAGTTATAAATGCATTTTATTTTAGAGCTAAAGAAAAAGAAAAAGAAACCTTCTAACTGATTATTTATGAAGTTATTTATTTATTTATTTATTATTAATTTTAATTTTGTGTTAGAATTCATAATTTGTAGGTTTCTTTGTATGTAGACATAGTGGTCAAAACAAAAATTGATGGTGACTTAAAAGTTTTTTTTTTTTGCTTTTTTTTTTTAAAGGATACAGAAGCTTATTGAGCAATCTCTGTTCAAGCAAATTGTGATCAAAGATGAAGTTCTTGACTTAGTTCATCTTCTCTGAAGAAGTTGCTGTGTATTTTGTACCAAAGTGTTTTGTGACCAAGCATCTTCCTGATCTTCATTGTGTAAGATGAACTGAAAAACTTTGCAGCCAACCTCTTCTTCTAAGTTGGTGTTTGAAGTCGCATACTGAGATCCGCGCATTGGTTAGTTACGTACTTGGGAGCCGTGCATCAAAGGTGGGAACTGTCACTACAGATCAAGTCTAATTGGGTATTGGGGTAAGGGTTCAATTGTAGGTTGGTAAGGTACTTGGGATTCCTTTACTTGTAATCGCTTGATTTGATAATAGTGGAGTTTCGGGAGTGGTGACCTGAAAATCACCTGATGGGATTTTTGCCGCAAGGGTTTCCCCATTCATAAACAAATCACCGTTTTATTTATTTTCCGTTGCTTATTTAGTTTATTGGTGATTTGTTTGTACTTCCAAGCTTTTGCATGATAAATTGATTAATTAACAACTTGGCTTGTGCATTGATTAATTAACAAATCATTGTTTGTGCTTCTAAACAATGCAAATGCAAATGTAGAAGCAATATTTCAGTTTCAATAAAATTCTTTCCCCCAACCTTTCACCTTCCTCACTCATTCAATATAGGTGAAAACATTTTTCCCCATTCCTCTCCATATTTTCATATTTTAAATATGCTCTTTTTTTGCTTCACAATTTCATTTTGTTTTTTATCTCCACCATTAAAGTTACCTCTCTCTCTCTCTCTCTCTCTCTCTTTTTGGTTGTCAAAGATGGAATCTTTTTAAATAATAGAGATAAGAGAATTAACAGTTTTTTGCAACTTTCTGAGGCTGGTCTTGTCATTTAGGGTTTGGTGTCTTTGTCTACTTTTGGGAGTTGTTGAGTGGCATTATTGTTGCTCTCTACCTTTGTCCTTGCAAGAATTCCACTTATTGGCCCTCACTCAAACCTACATCATCATTTTCTCTATTCTTTTCATCTTACCCTTCAAGTTTCAACTCTTTTGAGAGAGAGAGAGATTAGTTTTAGTTAAAAGGGGTTTTTTCTTTTTTCCAAATAATTACGAACTCTTTTTTTTCCCCCATCTACAAAGTTAAAATGGTGATTATTCATTGTTCTCGAAATCTACTTATTCTGGTCAGTACTTAGAACTCCATCAGTGTGATGTAATGACTACAGTCATAGTGGCTTCAACTCCTTTGGCATCACATTGGTTCTTTTGAAAAAAAAAAAAAAAAAAAAA